>NC_091298.1:53348785-53368785 GCF_038502225.1 Cherax quadricarinatus
TTTTTCCACCGTATACGTAATTTTTCCACCGTGTACGTAATTTTTCCACCGTGTACGTAAGCATTTTTCCACCGTGTACGTAATGATTTTTCCACCGTGTACGTAATTTTTCCACCGTGTACGTAATCATTTTTCCACCGTGTACGTAATTTTTCCACCGTGTATGTAATGATTTTTCCACCATTTACGTAATTTTTCCACGTGTATGTAATGATTTTTCCACCGTGTACGTAATTTTCCACCGTGTACGTAATAATTTTTCAAGTGTACGTTATCATTTTTTCCCCAGTATTATTAAACCGCTTTAAATACAATACCTGCAGAATGCGTCATCTGGTTGGTTCCAAACTTTTCTGTAGGATTTTTGGGATGTGCATTGTGTACACATATAGGATTTTGAAAAACAAAGAGAAATAAAGGAGGAAAGGAAATAGAACCAGGGAGATAAATGAGGAAAGAGAAAGGGGGTAGATAAGACGAGAGAAAAAGACACTAGAGCAAACAAAAGAAATAATTAGGCAAATCTGGAAGAAGAGCATAAGCAGGGAAGACGAGAGTAAAGGAGGAGTAAGAAGGAAGGGAATAAGTGGGATGGATCCAGTTAGTGGAAATAAAAATGGTAGGATAATGGCTTGAGAGTCTCAAGAGAGACGGAAGAGGGATTAAGTGGAGAGAAAGATATATGTGAATTAAGAAGGTAGGGAGAGGAGGGGAGGAGAAAGCAGGAAGAGGGGAGAGGAAGAGAGAGAAAGGAAAGGATGATCAAGGGAAGAAGAGAGGGGTGAGAAGGGAAGAGGAGGAGAGGGGAAGGGTGAGAAAGGTAGGAGTGAGGAGCAGGGGAGGTATAAGGAGGAAAGGGGAGGAGAGGGGAAGGGTGAGAAGGGTAGGGGAGGAGAGGGGAAGGGTGAGAAGGGTATGGGAGGAGAGGGGAAGGGTGAGAAGGGTAGGGGAGGTGAGGGGAAGGGTGAGAAGGGTAGGGGAGTATATTACCTTAGCTCCCCGTACAATCCAATTTTCTCATGTGGGGGGAGACAGTATTGTGGAAATTGTTCCACAAGTGTTATTGTTAACACCAGGAGATTGTAAGTGGTGATTGTTAACACCAGGAGATTGTAAGTAGTGATTGTTAACACCAGGAGATTGTAAGTAGTGATTGTTAACACCAAGATATTGTAAGTGGTGATTGTTAACACCAGGAGATTGTAAGTGGTGATTGTTAACACCAGGAGATTGTAAGTAGTGATTGTTAACACCAGGAGATTGTAAGTAGTAATTGTTAACACCAGGAGATTGTAAGTAGTGATTGTTAACACCAAGAGATTGTAATGTTAACACCAGGAGATTGTAAGTAGTGATTGTTAACACCAAAAGAATGTAAGTGGTGATTGTTAACACCAAGAGATTGTAAGTGGTGATTGTTAACACCAAGAGATTGTAAGTGGTGATTGATAACACCAGGAGATTGTAAGTGGTGATTGTTAACACCAAGAGATTGTAAGTGGTGATTGATAACACCAGGAGATTGTAAGTGGTGATTGTTAACACCAAGAGATTGTAAGTGGTGATTGTTAACACCAGGAGATTGTAAGTGGTGATTGTTAACACCAAGAGATTGTAAGTGGTGATTGATAACACCAGGAGATTGTAAGTGGTGATTGTTAACACCAAGAGATTGTAAGTGGTGATTGTTAACACCAGGAGATTGTAAGTGGTGATTGTTAACAAAAGGAGATTTTAAGTGGTGATTGTTAACACCAGGAGATTGTAAGTGGTGATTGTTAACACCAGGAGATTGTAAGTGGTGATTGTTAACACCAGGAGGTTGTAAGTGGTGATTGTTAACACCAGTAGGTTGTAAGTGGTGATTGTTAACACCAGGAGAGTGTAAGTGGTGATTGTTAATACCAGGAGAGTGTAAGTGGTGATTGTTAACACCAGGAAATTGTAAGTGGTGATTGTTAACACCAGGAGAGTGTAAGTGGTGATTGTTAACACCAGCAGAGTGTAAGTAGTGATTAACACCAGGGAATTGTAAGTGGTGATTGTTAATACCAGGAAATTGTAAGTGGTGATTGTTAATACCAGGAAATTGTAAGTGGTGATTGTTAACACCAGGAGAGTGTAAGTGGTGATTGTTAACACCAGCAGAGTGTAAGTAGTGATTAACACCAGGAAATTGTAAGTGGTGATTGTTAACACCAGGAGGTTGTAAGTGGTGATTGTTAACACCAGGTGCGAATTCGAGAATATTTACATGAATACTTCTCACCAGAGAGAGAGAGAGAGACGAGGCAGACAGGGAACTACCAGTCCTGCCATTCTGTCCTCACTCAGTATTGTACAATATTTTCGCCTCCCAGAAGCTCACACAAGCAATGTTCTCTCTCTCTCTCTCTCTCTCTCTCTCTCTCTCTCTCTCTCTCTCTCTCTCTCTCTCTCTCTCTCATACACCTATCTCCCTCCATATACTGGTAAAGTGTCGAGGAGCCAAGAGAGAACAATACGAGATGTCTCGCCTTTATCTCTGGGTCGTCATTGTTCGGGAAGTGACATAGTTTACCCACAAAGCCTCACATTAACTGTGCTTATCTTCCCATTCGTATCTTCAGGTTTGGCTTTGGTCGGTGTGGGAAAGGTGCCGCTGCTCTTTCTTGTTCGCCCAGAAGACGTGACTCGCACCTCTGGTGCTGGAATCAGGTCACAACACTTAATGGACCTCAGCTGCTGATAGGAGCTAGGCACTGCTGGATTATCTACTAGGAATGGTGCCTGGCACCTACAAAAAACAAAGAACCTACAAGAAATGTTCAGGGATTTCAGAAACAAGGTTAAAATGTTTAAGATCTATGAGAAAATTTAAGGTCTGCGAGAAAGTTTTCGGACTACAAAAGAAAAGTTAGACACAAAATTTTTAGCTGACTTAAAAAATAGGAACAAGAAACTACTAAATCACACTTTATAATTTGTTTTGATAGAAATGAAGAAAATCTGCTTCTCGGTAACGATATTTATATATAGCTATCTCTTGGGGAGTATGATAAAGTATACCTAGTGAGTATACACAGAGTACCTAGGCCCGTACATTAGGCCAACCCAAAAATGTAAAAAGTAGAAGCGTCTTTCTGTACAAGGCTGCTAATATTACCTGTTGGAGTGCTAATAAACATGCACTGTTAATTGGCATGCATTGCTAATAAATATGTACTGTTAAACATGCAATGCTAATAGACAGATGGGAGTCTTTAGAAGTAGCTGTCATGTCCATATTATTGCTCGTATGCAGGGAATGTTCACATGACAAGCACGCAAAATAGTGTTCCATCTCTTCAGCGTTTGTTTACATACAAACTTAGATTACAACATGTAAGTTTGCTCCCAGCTGGTGTCCTTTCAGTTGGTTGCTTCTGTTAAATTCCCACTTCAAGAAAGAGGTGACAGTCATCTTTTCCTAGATCCACAACTTTATGCGAGTCAGAGCAAATCCTCATCCAAGACTTAGTATAAACCACCTAGTTTCAAAAATGATCCTATGCATTTCTACCCCCACCATGACGTGAAGACAAGCTTCTTCATCAGAGTTTTCATATTGTCCACTTCACAGTTCATACGAGATTGTGGGAAACGTGCCACAAACACATTCAACAGAAGGAGCACCAACTCGAGAGCAGAGGCATTGTTTTGCCGGTCAACAATATGGCATCTAATGTGGCTAAACTATTTAGTAATCAACCCATCAAAATATCCACCAGTTCTTCATCTTCAGTCAAGAACTTGGTGCAGTAACATGAGGGAGAACCTTCAGCTAGCACAGTAGTATACATTATACCGTGTGCAAGACGTGCCAGGAAGTAAGCGAGAGAAACAGCCATTTCATTAGATATTACAGTTTGTGAGCACAGAAACGCCTCTGGACAGGATGACAACACCACCACCAGTGTACAGCACGGGGGTAAATGTGGACGATAATTGAAGCTTATTAACAAAGCACAACTAATCATCTGTGAAAATGACTGATAAATGCGGAAGTTGCTGAAAGCGGCTTTAATTGCCACAGCCCCACAAAGGTCTGGGAGCTTCACTATTTTCAGACTTTTAGAAAGCTGAAAGATTATTAAATGTATGTTAGGATCCAACGTTACGTGAGTGAACAGTGAATATATGAAGCTATGTATCAGGCATAGTGGACCATCCAGACAAATCTTGCTCAAATTCAACCCATTTCATTTACATTCGTCCATCGTGACGCATCTCTTGCCTCGCCTCACTCTTGCTAATGGTCACCAACACTTTTTACTATATACTCTGCTCTAATTTACTCTGTCTTAGAACTAACGAAGCTACTCGGGGGTGTAACGTTTCCTTAGATAAATGTACTGAACTGTATACAGATGTCCCATAAACATTCTCAGTCCACAGCAGGTTTCGAACCTGTACACACTACATCAAAGTACACAGTACTTGATCCACACGGCCAGACCATAGATTTCGCCCGTTAGTGAATTTAAGCACAAGTGTCCATGATGAATAAGAGCCATTTGCAAACCTTGGGTGTGCTTATACCCATGTGTTGCGCATGTGTCTAATTTATCAACTTGTCAATTTTCCGAACCATTTGTCTACACGTCAGGGTATACATTTATCAGTAAATATACATTGAGAATTTACACACTCGTCTCCCCCCTCCTCTTACCCCTCTACCATTCAACCCACTCATTTCCCCTTCCCTAAACCCCTCCATCCTCCCAGCCCTACTCTATTCTCCCCTGCTCTTCCCAACCCTAATTTAGTTACTCCCCTCTTTTCTTTTTCTCTCCCCCTACCGACCCACCTCTCTAAAGAACCACCAAAAATAGCGGTCGAATTAGTTTTGACAAAAAAAAAAAAAAGAAAATAAGTCCAGTGCAAGCTGGAATTACTCCCAAATATAAATTGTGTAGTTATTAAGAAAGTCATTTTGTGTCAGGATGGGAATTTCTAGAGCAAAAGTTCAAACTAATTTGCTAGGATAAAAGAAGGAAATTATTGTGTTTTCATGTGGCCTCTGAGAGAGAGAGAGAGAGAGAGAGAGAGAGAGAGAGAGAGAGAGAGAGAGAGAGAGAGAGAGAGAGAGAGAGAGATTTATGCAGCGCTTTAAAGTCATAATTTATGTTATATTGGCTTCTTGAAGATAAAGACGCAGCAGGATAAACTTCACTGGGACGATGTTTCCGTCTAAGGAGAGTAGACCTTTCGAGAGCAGGCAGATAATGGTCAAAGCCTCGAAGAAGACCTTCCTCCGAGCCTAGCCTCATGTTGCTTGTTCGCCTTACAAGGCGGTGTATTTGCTTATTGCTGTATACCTTGTAAAATATTTGGTAGATGGCCATAGACGCAGTTTTATTGTGCAACGTTTCGCTCTCCAGGAGCATTGTCAAGCCACAATAAAATACCACATTAGTTGCATCTTTGGTCATTTACCTATTTTGTCGGTAATTCTGTACTTGGAAAAGCCTAGCCGTGGGCGAAACGTTGTATTAAAAGGATTCCCTGTTACCAGTGTCTTTATTTCCAGTGGAAAGTATAATTCTGGAATCCGGTCACAGTTAAGGTAAAACCTGGGTCAGTCTTAGTCTACACGAGTCTCTGATGCAATTAATGTCACTCCACTTAGTTCACTGCATGACAAGAATATTAAGACTGTTTCTTTTCAGAGAGTTGGAGGTAGTGAGGGAGCAGCCAGGGATGCATTGAGTGGGTGCTGGAGTCAGTGTGGGAGCTAGCGTGGGTGTTGGAGTAGTAGATGTTTGTGTTGGAGTGTGTGGAGCTAGCGTGAGTGTTTAGGAGTGCATGTTGGTGAGGAACATAGTCTTGTAACTGGTGTTACCTGGTGACTACAGTCTTATAACTGGTGTTACCTGGTGACTACAGTCTTATAACTGGTGTTACCTGGTGACTACAGTCTTATAACTGGTGTTACCTGGTGACTACAGTCTGGTAGCTGGTGTTATTTGGTGACCACACACTGGTAGCTGGTGTTACTTGGTGACCACAGTCTTGTAACTGGTGTTACTAGGTGACCACAGTCTTGTAACTGGTGTTACTAGGTGACCACAGTCTGGTAACTGTTGCTACCCGGGAAGCACTTATTTTGTAAGTGGTGTTATGAGGAACAGTAAACAATATGATTTAAGTACTTAACGTGTGGGTTTCAATGCGCTGAGATAGAAATATGTGAAGGTTAGGAGGGAGCGAGGGGTAGATGGGAGGGGGCGAGGGTTGGGGTCAGTGGAGATTGGGGTTACTACAAGAGTAAATTTTAAATTATACTTGGTACAGTGAGTTGATTTCTGTTTCAAGTCGCAGACAGTCTGCTTGAAAGGTGGGACTTTCAGCGAGGAGGTCAGTAAGTGTGCTGGGGTTGTATAGACGTCGGCAGTGAATCCTGATAAGACAGTCTATTAATGTATGTTGGATTAACAGTTTCACCTGACATATTCCTCGCAAAGCTGTACCACTCGTTACTCCAGTGGCATCCGTGAGTGAGTGGCGTGTGTCCGATACGTGTGTCAGTGTGCGGTTTCCCAAATCCTACAGCGGTGGGGAGATGGAAGGAATTCCAATTGTGGTTTGATAGAAAACCATTTGTTGTGGTTCAGCACGGACCAGTGTTGTTGCCAGCTGTTGCAGAGTTACTGAGAGAACACTGAAAAATAGTCCGAGAAAGGAATACCTCAGAGGAAAATTGGGAGGTGATTAACACGTGACCAAACTGATGTTATCTGCTGAGCACAGCCTTGTGTAATAAATTCTGACGTGTGTACTCGCCTATTTTGTGGTTGCAGGGGTCGATTTAAAGCTCCTGGCCGCCTTGCCTCTTCGCTGGTCGTTACTAGGTCCACTCTCTCCATGCTCCAACAGCGTTATCGTACCTTGTGTGTGTGTGTGTGTGTGTGTGTGTGTGTGTGTGTGTGTGTGTGTGTGTGTGTGTGTGTGTGAAGGCAGTCACCAGTGTGTTGAAAAGTGTCATCCATGAGAGGGAGACTGGATGAGTTAACCCTGAAGATTCCGTTCATCTTGTAAACATTACCAGATGACAGGATCATCCTGCCCACTCCTTACTCCTCATATCCTTCCTTCCCTTATCTTCTATTCGTTATGTACTCTCCCTCGCCAGTGGCCTCTTCATCAGCCTCTTCCTCTTCGCTTAAATTTTCTTACCCCGTCTCTCTCTCTCTCTCTCTCTCTCTCTCTCTCTCTCTCTCTCTCTCTCTCTCTCTCTCTCTCTCTCTCTCTCACTCTCCTGGGAAAGTGTGATAGTTGCTCCTGGAGGCTAGCAGCCTTGCTGACCCTGGAGGTTGATAGTAAAGCTGGCTACAAAGGCTGGTAGACTAGCTGACTACGGACGCTGGTAGTCTAACTGGCTAGGGGCGCTGGTAGTCTAGCTGGCTACGAAGGCTGGTAGTCTGACTAGCTACGGAGGTTGGTAATTTAGCTGGCTAAGAAGGCTGGTAGTCTAGCTTGCTACGGATGCTGGAAGTCTAGCTTGCTGCGGACGCTATTGGTCTAGCTGGCGATGGACGCTGATAATCTAGCTGGCTATGGACGCTACTAGTCTAGCTGGCTACGGACGCTACTAGTCTAGCTGGCTACGGACGCTGGTAGTCTAGTTGCTACGGACGCTACTAGTCTAGCTGGCTACGGACGCTGGTAGTCTAGCTGGCTACGAACGCTTCTAGTCTAGCTGGCTACGGACGCTACTGGTCTAGCTGGCTCCGGAGGCTGGCAGTCTAGCTGGCTCCGGACGCTGGCAGTCTAGCTGGTTACGGACGCTGGTAGTCTAGCTGGCTACGGACGCTGGTAGCCTAGCTGGCAACGGACGCTGGTATTCTAGCTGGCTATGGACGCTACTAGTCTAGCTGGCTACTGATGCTGGTAGTCTAGCTGGCTACGGACGCTGGTAGTCTAGCTGGCTACGGACGCTACTAGTCTAACTGACTACGGATGCTGGCAGTCTAGCTGGCTACGAAGGATTCTAGTCTAGCTGGCTACGGACGCTGTTTGTCTAGCTGGCTCCGGAGGCTGGCAGTCTAGCTGGCTACTGATGCTGGTAGTCTAGCTGGCTACGGACGCTGGTAGTCTAGCTGGCTACGGACGCTGGTAGTCTAGCTGGCTACGGACGCTACTAGTCTAACTGACTACGGATGCTGGCAGTCTAGCTGGCTACGAAGGATTCTAGTCTAGCTGGCTACGGACGCTGTTTGTCTAGCTGGCTCCGGAGGGTGGCAGTCTAGCTGGTTACCGACGCTGGTAATCTAGCTGGCTACGGACTCTGGTAGTCTAGCTGGCTACGGACGCTGGTAGTCTAGCTGGCTCCGGACGCTGACAGTCTAGCTGGTTACGGACGCTGGTAGTCTAGCTGGCTACGGACTCTGGTAGTCTAGCTGGCTACGGACGTTGGTAGTCTAACTGGCTACGGACGTTGGTAGTCCAGCTGGCTACGGACTCTGGTAGTCTAACTGGCTACGGACGCTATTAGTCTAGCTGACTGCGGACGCTGGTAGCCTAGCTGGCAATGGACGCTGGTATTCTAGCTGGCTACGGACGCTACTAGCCTAGCTGGCTACGGAAGCTGGTAGTCTAGCTGGCTACGGACGCTGGTAGTCTAGCTGACTACGAACGCTACTAGTCTAGCTGGCTACGGACGCTACTAGTCTAGCTGGCTACGGACGCTACTAGTCTAACTGACTACGGATGCTGGCAGTCTAGCTGGCTACGAAGGATTCTAGTCTAGCTGGCTACGGACGCTGTTTGTCTAGCTGGCTCCGGAGGCTGGCAGTCTAGCTGGCTACTGATGCTGGTAGTCTAGCTGGCTACGGACGCTGGTAGTCTAGCTGGCTACGGACGCTGGTAGTCTAGCTGGCTACGGACGCTACTAGTCTAACTGACTACGGATGCTGGCAGTCTAGCTGGCTACGAAGGATTCTAGTCTAGCTGGCTACGGACGCTGTTTGTCTAGCTGGCTCCGGAGGGTGGCAGTCTAGCTGGTTACCGACGCTGGTAATCTAGCTGGCTACGGACTCTGGTAGTCTAGCTGGCTACGGACGCTGGTAGTCTAGCTGGCTCCGGACGCTGACAGTCTAGCTGGTTACGGACGCTGGTAGTCTAGCTGGCTACGGACTCTGGTAGTCTAGCTGGCTACGGACGTTGGTAGTCTAACTGGCTACGGACGTTGGTAGTCCAGCTGGCTACGGACTCTGGTAGTCTAACTGGCTACGGACGCTATTAGTCTAGCTGACTGCGGACGCTGGTAGCCTAGCTGGCAATGGACGCTGGTATTCTAGCTGGCTACGGACGCTACTAGCCTAGCTGGCTACGGAAGCTGGTAGTCTAGCTGGCTACGGACGCTGGTAGTCTAGCTGACTACGAACGCTACTAGTCTAGCTGGCTACGGACGCTACTAGTCTAGCTGGCTACGGCCGCTGGTAGCTTAGCTGGCTACGAACGCTGGTAGTCTAGCTGGCTACAAACGCTGGTAGTCTAGCTGGCTACAAACGCTGTTAGTCTAGCTGGCTACGAACGCTGGTAGTCTAGCTGGCTACGGACGCTGGTAGTCTAGCTGGCTACGGACGCTGGTAGTCTAGCTGGCTACGGACGCTGGTAGTGTAACTGGCTACGGACGCTACTGGTCTAGCTGGCTACGGACGCTACTAGTCTAACTGACTACGGATGCTGGCAGTCTAGCTGGCTACGAAGGATTCTAGTCTAGCTGGCTACGGACGCTGTTTGTCTAGCTGGCTCCGGAGGGTGGCAGTCTAGCTGGTTACCGACGCTGGTAATCTAGCTGGCTACGGACTCTGGTAGTCTAGCTGGCTACGGACGCTGGTAGTCTAGCTGGCTCCGGACGCTGACAGTCTAGCTGGTTACGGACGCTGGTAGTCTAGCTGGCTACGGACTCTGGTAGTCTAGCTGGCTACGGACGTTGGTAGTCTAACTGGCTACGGACGTTGGTAGTCCAGCTGGCTACGGACTCTGGTAGTCTAACTGGCTACGGACGCTATTAGTCTAGCTGACTGCGGACGCTGGTAGCCTAGCTGGCAATGGACGCTGGTATTCTAGCTGGCTACGGACGCTACTAGCCTAGCTGGCTACGGAAGCTGGTAGTCTAGCTGGCTACGGACGCTGGTAGTCTAGCTGACTACGAACGCTACTAGTCTAGCTGGCTACGGACGCTACTAGTCTAGCTGGCTACGGACGCTACTAGTCTAACTGACTACGGATGCTGGCAGTCTAGCTGGCTACGAAGGATTCTAGTCTAGCTGGCTACGGACGCTGTTTGTCTAGCTGGCTCCGGAGGCTGGCAGTCTAGCTGGCTACTGATGCTGGTAGTCTAGCTGGCTACGGACGCTGGTAGTCTAGCTGGCTACGGACGCTGGTAGTCTAGCTGGCTACGGACGCTACTAGTCTAACTGACTACGGATGCTGGCAGTCTAGCTGGCTACGAAGGATTCTAGTCTAGCTGGCTACGGACGCTGTTTGTCTAGCTGGCTCCGGAGGGTGGCAGTCTAGCTGGTTACCGACGCTGGTAATCTAGCTGGCTACGGACTCTGGTAGTCTAGCTGGCTACGGACGCTGGTAGTCTAGCTGGCTCCGGACGCTGACAGTCTAGCTGGTTACGGACGCTGGTAGTCTAGCTGGCTACGGACTCTGGTAGTCTAGCTGGCTACGGACGCTGGTAGTCTAACTGGCTACGGACGTTGGTAGTCCAGCTGGCTACGGACTCTGGTAGTCTAACTGGCTACGGACGCTATTAGTCTAGCTGACTACGGACGCTGGTAGCCTAGCTGGCAATGGACGCTGGTATTCTAGCTGGCTACGGACGCTACTAGCCTAGCTGGCTACGGAAGCTGGTAGTCTAGCTGGCTACGGACGCTGGTAGTCTAGCTGACTACGAACGCTACTAGTCTAGCTGGCTACGGACGCTACTAGTCTAGCTGGCTACGGCCGCTGGTAGCTTAGCTGGCTACGAACGCTGGTAGTCTAGCTGGCTACAAACGCTGGTAGTCTAGCTGGCTACAAACGCTGTTAGTCTAGCTGGCTACGAACGCTGGTAGTCTAGCTGGCTACGGACGCTGGTAGTCTAGCTGGCTACGGACGCTGGTAGTCTAGCTGGCTACGGACGCTGGTAGTGTAACTGGCTACGGACGCTACTAGTCTAGCTGGCTATGGATGCTGGTAGTTTAGCTGGCTACGGACGCTGGTTGTCTAGCTGGCTACGGACGCTACTAGTCTAGCTGGCTACGAACGCTGGTAGTCTCTGGCTACGAACGCTGGTAGTCTAGCTGGCTACGAACGCTGGTAGTCTAGCTGGCTACGAACGCTACTAGTCTAGTTGGCTACGGACGCTGGTAGTTTAGCTGGCTACGAACGCTGGTAGTCTAGCTGGCTACGATCGCTGGTAGTCTAGCTGGCTACGGCCGCTGGTAGTTTAGCTGGCTACGGATGCTGGTAGACTAGCTGGCTACGGACGCTGGTATTTTAGTTGGCTACGAACGCTAGTAGTATAGCGGGCTACGAGTGCTGGTAGTCTAGCTGGCTACGGATGCTGGTAGTTTAGCTGGCTAAGAACGCTAGTAGTCTAGCTGGCTACGGACGCTACTAGTCTAGCTGGCTACGGCCGCTGGTAGTTTAGCTGGCTACGAACGCTGGTAGTCTAGCTGCCTACAAACGCTGTTAGTCTAGCTGGCTACGAACGCTGGTAGTCTAGCTGGCTACGGACGCTGGTAGTCGAGCTGGCTACGGACGCTGGTAGTCTAGCTGGCTACGGACGCTGGTAGTCGAGCTGGCTACGGCCGCTGGTAGTTTAGCTGGCTACGGATGATGGTAGACTAGCTGGCTACGGACGCTGGTATTTTAGTTGGCTACGAACGCTAGTAGTATAGCGGGCTACGAGTGCTGGTAGTCTAGCTGGCTACGGATGCTGGTAGTTTAGCTGGCTAAGAACGCTAGTAGTCTAGCTGGCTACGGACGTTTCTAGTCTAGCTGGCTACGGCCGCTGGTAGTTTAGCTGGCTACGAACGCTGGTAGTCTAGCTGCCTACAAACGCTGTTAGTCTAGCTGGCTACGAACGCTGGTAGTCTAGCTGGCTACGGACGCTGGTAGTCGAGCTGGCTACGGACGCTGGTAGTCTAGCTGGCTACGGACGCTGGTAGTCGAGCTGGCTACGGACGCTGGTAGTCTAGCTGGCTACGGACGCTACTAGTCTAGCTGGCTATGGATGCTGGTAATTTAGCTGGCTACGGACGCTGGTGGTCTAGCTGGCTACGGACGCTACTAGTCTAGCTTGCTACGAACGCTGGTAGTCTCTGCCTACGAACGCTGGTAGTCTAGCTGGCTACGAACGCTGGTAGTCTGTCTGGCTATGGACGCTACTAGTCTAGTTGGCTACGGACGCTGGTAGTTTAGCTTGCGCCGAACGCTGGTAATCTAGCTGGCTACGAACGCTGGTAGTCTAGCTGGCTACGGCCGCTGGTAGTTTAGCTGACTACGGATGCTGGTAGACTAGCTGGCTACGGACGCTGGTAGTCTAGCTGGCTACGGATGCTACTAGTCTATCTGGCTACGAATGCTGGTAGTCTAGCTGGCTACGGACGCTTCTAGTCTAGTTGGCTACGAACTCTGGTAGTCTAGCTGGCTACGAACGCTGGTAGTCTAGCTGGCTACGAACGCTGGTAGCCTAGCTGGCTACGAACGCTGGTAGTCTAGCTGGCTACGGACGCTAATAGTCTAGCTGGCTACGACCGCTGGTAGTTTAGCTGGCTACGAACGCTGGTAGTCTAGCTGGCTACGAACGCTGTTAGTCTAACTGCCTACGGTTGCTGGTAGACTAGCTAGCTACGGACGCTACTAGTCTAGCTGGCTACGAACGCTTGTAGTTTAGCTGGCTACGAATGCTGGTAGTCTAGCTGGCTACGGACGCTGGTAGTCTAGCTGGCTACGGACGCTGGTATTCTAGCTGGGTACGAACGCTGGTAGTCTAGCTGTCTACGAACGCTACTAATCTAGCTGGCTACGGACGCTCATAGTCTAGCTGGCTACGGACGCTACTAGTCTAGCTGGCTACGGACGCTAGTAGTCTAGCTGACTACGGAAGGTACTAGTCTAGCTTGCTACGGATGCTACTAGTCTAGCTGGCTATGGACGCTAATAGTCTAGCTGGCTATGGACGCTGCTAATATAGCTGGCTAAGAACGCTACTAGTCTTGCTGGCTACGGACGCTACTAGCCTAGCTGGCTACGGACGCTACTAGTCTAGCTGGATACGGACGCTACTAGTCTAGCTGGCTACGGACGCTACTAGTCTAGCTGGCTACGGACGTTATTAGTCTAACTGGCTACGGACGCTACTAGTCTAGCTGGCTACGGAAGCTACTAGTCTAGCTGGCTACGGACGTTATTAGTCTAACTGGCTACGGACGCTACTAGTCTAGCTGGCTACGGAAGCTACTAGTCTAGCTGGCTACGGACGCTACTGGTCTAGCTGGCTACGGACGCTACTGGTCTAGCTGGCTACGGACGCTACTGGTCTAGCTGGCTACGGACGCTACAAGTCTAGCTGGCTACGGACGCTACTGGTCTAGCTGGCTACGGACGCTACTAGTCTAGCTGGCTACGGACGCAACTGCTCTAGCTGGCTACGGACGCTACTAGTCTAGCTGGCTACGGACGCTACTAGTCTAGCTGGCTACGGACGCTACTAGTCTAGCTGGCTACGGACGCTACTAGTCTAGCTGGCTACGGACGCTGCTAGTGTAGGTGTTTACGGACGCTACTAGTCTAGATGCTTACGAACGCTGCTAGTCTAGGTGGCTACGAACGCTACTAGTCTAGCTGACTACGGACGCTACTAGTCTAGCTGGCTGCGGACGCTACTAGTCTAGCTGGCTACGGACGCTACTGTTCTAGCTGGCTATGGACGCTACTAGTATAGCTGGCTACGGACGCTGCTAGTCTAGCTGACTACGGAAGCTACTAGTCTAGCTGGCTACGGACGCTACTAGTCTAGCTGGCTACGGACGCTACTAGTCTAGCTGGCTACGGACGCTACTAGTATAGCTGGCTACGGACGCTACTAGTCTAGCTGACTACGGACGCTACTAGTCTAGCTGGCTACGGACGCTACTAGTCTAGCTGGCTACGGACGCTACTAGTCTAGCTGGCTACGGACGCTACTAGTCTAGCTGGCTACGGACGCTACTAGTATAGCTGGCTACGGACGCTACTAGTCTAGCTGACTACGGACGCTACTAGTCTAGCTGGCTACGGACGCTACTAGTATAGCTGGCTATGGACGCTACTAGTATAGCTGGCTACGGACGCTGCTAGTCTAGCTGACTACGGAAGCTACTAGTCTAGCTGGCTACGGACGCTACTAGTCTAGCTGGCTACGGACGCTACTAGTCTAGCTGGCTACGGACGCTACTAGTATAGCTGGCTACGGACGCTACTAGTCTAGCTGACTACGGACGCTACTAGTCTAGCTGGCTACGGACGCTACTAGTCTAGCTGGCTACGGACGCTACTAGTCTAGCTGGCTACGGACGCCACTAGTCTAACTGGTTACGGACGCTACTTGTCTAGCTGGCTACGGACGCTACTAGTCTAGCTGGCTACGGACACTACTAGTCTAGCTGGCTACGGACGCTACTAGTCTAGCTGGCTACGGACGCTACTAGTCTAGCTGACTACGGACGCTACTAGTCTAGCTGGCTACGGACGCTACTAGTCTAGCTGGCTACGGACGCTACTAGTGTAGGTGTCTACGGACGCTACTAGTCTAGGTGGTTACGAACGCTGCTAGTCTAGGTGGCTACGAACGCTGCGAGTCTAGCTGACTACGGACGCTACTAGTCTAGCTGGCTACGGACGCTACTAGTCTAGCTGGCTACGGACGCTACTGTTCTAGCTGGCTATGGACGCTACTAGTATAGCGGGCTAAAGACGCTACTAGTCTAGCTGGCTACGGACGCTACTAGTCTAGCTGGCTACAGACGCTACTAGTCTAGCTGGCTACGGACGCTACTAGTCTAGCTGGCTACGGACGCTACTAGTCTAGCTGGCTACGGACGCTACTAGTCTAGCTGGCTACGGACGCTACTAGTCTAGCTGGCTACGGACGCCACTAGTCTAACTGGCTACGGACGCTACTAGTCTAGGGATGCGGACGCTACTAGTCTAGCTGACTACGGACGCTACTAGTCTAGCTGGCTACGGACGCTGGTAGTCGAGCTGGCTACGGACGCTGGTAGTCTAGCTGGGTACGGACGCTGGTAGTCTAGCTGGCTACGGACGCTGGTAGTCGAGCTGGCTACGGACGCTGGTAGTCTAGCTGGCTACGGACGCTACTAGTATAGCTGGCTATGGATGCTGGTAATTTAGCTGGCTACGGACGCTGGTGGTCTAGCTGGCTACGGACGCTACTAGTCTAGCTTGCTACGAACGCTGGTAGTCTCTGGCTACGAACGCTGGTAGTCTAGCTGGCTACGAACGCTGGTAGTTTAGCTGACTACGGATGCTGGTTGACTAGCTGGCTACGGACGCTGGTAGTCTAGCTGGCTACGGATGCTACTAGTCTATCTGGCTACGAACGTTGGTAGTTTAGCTGGCTACGGACGCTGGTAGTCTAGCTGGCTACGGATGCTACTAGTCTATCTGGCTACGAACGCTGGTAGTTTAGCTGGCTACGAATGCTGGTAGTCTAGCTGGCTACGGACGCTACTGGTCTAGCTGGCTACGGACGCTACTGTTCTAGCTGGCTATGGACGCTACTAGTATAGCTGGCTACAGACGCTACTAGTCTAGCTGGCTACGGACGCTATTAGTCTAGGGATGCGCACGCTACTAGTCTAGCTGGCTACGGACGCTACTAGTCTAGCTGGCTACGGACGCTACTGGTCTAGCTGGCTACGGACGCTACTGTTCTAGCTGGCTATGGACGCTACTAGTATAGCTGGCTACAGACGCTACTAGTCTAGCTGGCTACGGACGCTACTAGTCTAGCTGGCTACGGACGCTACTAGTCTAGCTGGCTACGGACGCTACTAGTCTAGCTGGCTACGGACGCTACTAGTCTAGCTGGCTACGGACGCTACTAGTCTAGCTGGCTACGGACGCTACTAGTCTAGCTGGCTACGGACGCCACTAGTCTAACTGGCTACGGACGCTACTAGTGTAGCTGGCTGCGGACGCTACTAGTCTAGCTGGCTACGGACGCTACTAGTCTGGCTGGCTACGGACGCTACTAGTCTGGCTGGCTACGGACGCTACTAGTCTAGCTGGCTACGGACGCTACCAGTCTAGCTGGCTACGGACGCCACTAGTCTAACTGGCTACGGACGCTACTAGTGTAGCTGGCTGCTGACGCTAGTAGTCTAGCTGGCTACGGACGCTACTAGTCTGGCTGGCTACGGATGCTACTAGTCTGGCTGGCTACGGACGCTACTAGTCTAGCTGGCTACGGACGCTACTAGTCTGGCTGGCTACGGACGCTACTAGTCTGGCTGGCTACGGACGCTACTAGTCTGGCTGGCTACGGACGCTACTAGTCTAGCTGGCTACGGACGCTACTAGTCTAGCTGGCTACGAACGCCACTAGTCTAACTGGCTACGGACGCTACTAGTGTAGCTGGCTGCGGACGCTACTAGTCTGGCTGGCTACGGACGCTACTAGTCTGGCTGGCTACGGACGCTACTAGTCTGGCTGGCTACGGACGCTACTAGTCTAGCTGGCTACGGACGCTGGTTGGTGTAACCTGTAATTTGTTTGTTTTTTGCAGAATCAACAACGTCGTTATCTTACCCTTTTTTCTTACATTTCTTGTTTTCCTGTGTTTACGTTGACATCGCCGGGAATGTTTTGAAAGATAGTTTTTTCTGTAGATCATGTTCAAATGGGTCGTTGTACATGATATGTGACGTGCTTGGTGAGTCTGCGTGTGTTGTGACGTGCTTGGTGAGTCTGCGTGTGTTGTGACGTGCTTGGTGAGTCTGCGTGTGTTGTGACGTGCTTGGTGAGTCTGCGTGTGTTGTGACGTGCTTGGTGACTCTGCGTGTGTTGTGACGTGCTTGGTGAGTCTGCGTGTGTTGTGACGTGCTTGGTGAGTCTGCGTGTGTTGTGACGTGCTTGGTGAGTCTGCGTGTGTTGTGACGTGCTTGGTGAGTCTGCGTGTGTTGTGACGTGCTTGGTGAGTCTGCGTGTGTTGTGACGTGCTTCGTGAGTCTGCGTGTGTTGTGACGTGCTTGGTGACTCTGCGTGTGTTGTGACGTGCTTGGTGACTCTGCGTGTGTTGACCTCTACCTCTTGGCTCCACCAGTTTCTCATGACTTGGTTGTATTAGATTTTCAAAAATGTTTGTTGTTCGCTTTGTTGTTCTGGCTGATTTTGCTAAGTAATTGAATACATGTAGCGAGAGGTGAATGTTTCTCATTGTATATGTAGGGAGAAGTGAATGTTTCTCGTTGTATATGTAGGGAGAAGTGAATGTTTCTCGTTGTATATGTAGCGAGAAGTGAATGTTTCTCGTTGTATATGTAGCGAGAAGTGAATGTTTCTCGTTGTATATGTAGCGAGGTGAATGTTTCTCATTGTATATGTAGCGAGAAGTGAATGTTTCTCGTTGTATATGTAGCGAGGTGAATGTTTCTCATTGTATATGTAGCGAGAGGTGAATGTTTCTCATTGTATATGTAGCGAGAGGTGAATGTTTCTCATTGTATATGTAGCGAGAGGTGAATGTTTCTCATTGTATATGTAGGGAGAGGTGAATGTTTCTCATTGTATATGTAGCGAGAGGTGAATGTTTCTCATTGTATATGTAGGGAGAGGTGAATGTTTCTCATTGTATATGTAGCGAGAGGTGAATGTTTCTCATTGTATATGTAGGGAGAGGTGAATGTTTCTCATTGTATATGTAGCGAGAGGTGAATGTTTCTCATTGTATATGTAGGGAGAGGTGAATGTTTCTCATTGTATATGTAGCGAGAGGTGAATGTTTCTCATTGTATATGTAGCGAGAGTTGAATGTTTCTCATTGTATATGTAGGGAGAGGTGAATGTTTCTCATTGTATATGTAGCGAGAGGTGAATGTTTCTCGTTGTATATGTAGCGAGAGTTGAATGTTTCTCATTGTATATGTAGGGAGAGGTGAATGTTTCTCATTGTATATGTAGCGAGAGTTGAATGTTTCTCATTGTATATGTAGCGAGAGTTGAATGTTTCTCATTGTATATGTAGCGAGAGTTGAATGTTTCTCATTGTATATGTAGCGAGAGGTGAATGTTTCTCATTGTATATGTAGCGAGAGTTGAATGTTTCTCATTGTATATGTAGGGAGAGGTGAATGTTTCTCATTGTATATGTAGGGAGAGGTGAATGTTTCTCATTGTATATGTAGCGAGAGTTGAATGTTTCTCATTGTATATGTAGGGAGAGGTGAATGTTTCTCATTGTATATGTAGGGAGAGGTGAATGTTTCTCATTGTATATGTAGCGAGAGTTGAATGTTTCTCATTGTATATGTAGGGAGAGGTGAATGTTTCTCATTGTATATGTAGCGAGGTGAATGTTTCTCGTTGTATATGTAACGAGAGGTGAATGTTTCTCGTTGTATATGTAACGAGAGGTGAATGTTTCTCGTTGTATATGTAACGAGAGGTGAATGTTTCTCGTTGTATATGTAGCGAGAGGTGAATGTTTCTCGTTGTATATGTAGCGAGAAGTGAATGTTTCTCGTTGTATATGTAGCGAGAAGTGAATGTTTCTCGTTGTATATGTAGCGAGAAGTGAATGTTTCTCGTTGTATATGTAGCGAGAAGTGAATGTTTCTCGTTGTATATGTAGCGAGAAGTGAATGTTTCTCATTGTATATGTAGCGAGAAGTGAATGTTTCTCGTTGTATATGTAGCGAGAAGTGAATGTTTCTCGTTGTATATGTAGCGAGAAGTGAATGTTTCTCATTGTATATGTAGCGAGAGCTGAATGTTTCTCGTTGTATATATGTCGTGCCGAATAGGCAAAATTGGTCAGTTTGCAAGAACTCAAAATCGCAAGTTTTACCTATTCGGCACGACATACATACCGTGAGGCGAATGTCTCTGGGTATATACACAGAGTGGTGAACGTGTGTGTGTGTGTGTGTGTGTATACACCGAGAGGTGTATGTTTCATTGTATATATACACAGAGAGGTGTATATCTCTCGCTGTATATATATTGAGAGTTTATGTCATTCTCTGTTTTATGTAATAAATTATTTTTGACTGGTGGTGAACAGTTGACAGCCTCAGTGACCCTGGTGTTGTTGACTGGCTTGACAACCCCACTAACCCGACCCTGGTGTAGTTGACTGGCTTGACAACCCTGGTGTAGTTGACTGGCTTGACAACCCCACTAACCCGACCCTGGTGTAGTTGACTGGCTTGACAACCCTGGTGTAGTTGACTGGCTTGACAACCCCACTAACCCGACCCTGGTGTTGTTGACTGGCTTGACAACCCCACTAACCCGACCCTGGTGTAGTTGACTGGCTTGACAACCCCACTAACCCGACCCTGGTGTAGTTGACTGGCTTGACAACCCCACTAACCCGACCCTGGTGTAGTTGACTGGCTTGACAACCCCACTAACCCGACCCTGGTGTAGTTGACCTTGACAACCCCACTAACCCGACCCTGGTGTAGTTGACTGGCTTGACAACCCCACTAACCCGACCCTGGTGTTGTTGACTGGCTTGACAACCCCACTAACCCGACCCTGGTGTAGTTGACTGGCTTGACAACCCCACTAACCCGACCCTGGTGTTGTTGACTGGCTTGACAACCCCACTAACCCGACCCTGGTGTTGTTGACTGGCTTGACAACCCCACTAACCCGACCCTGGTGTAGTTGACTGGCTTGACAACCCCACTAACCCGACCCTGGTGTAGTTGACTGGCTTTGACAACAACCCCACTAACCCGACCCTGGT
>NC_091298.1:53376285-53378785 GCF_038502225.1 Cherax quadricarinatus
GTTTTCTTCCTGATGTGGCTGTATAACAGCTTCGGGTCAGATTTGGCTTTTGCTGCTATGTCGTTTTCATATTGTCGTTGGGCCTCCCTTCTTATCTGTGCATATTCGTTTCTGGCTCTACGACTGCTCTCCTTATTCTCCTGGGTCCTTTGCCTTCTATATTTCTTCCATTCCCTAGCACACTTGGTTTTTGCCTCCCTGCACCTTTGGGTGAACCATGGGCTCATCCTGGCTTTTTCATTATTCCTGTTACCCTTGGGTACAAACCTCTCTTCAGCCTCCTTGCACATTGTTGCTACATATTCCATCATCTCATTAACTGGCTTACCTGCCAGTTCTCTGTCCCACTGAACCTCGTTCAGGAAGTTCCTCATTCCCGTGTAGTCCCCTTTCCTGTAGTTTGGTTTCATTTGTCCTGGCCTTCCTGCTTCCCCCTCCACTTGTAGCTCTACTGTGTATTTGAAGCTCAAAACCACATGATCGCTGGCCCCAAGGGGTCTTTCATATGTGATGTCCTCAATATCTGCACTACTCAAGGTGAATACTAAGTCCAGTCTTGCTGGTTCATCCTCTCCTCTCTCTCTTGTAGTGTGTGTGTGTGTGTGTGTGTGTGTGTGTGTGTGTGTGTGTGTGTGTGTATGTGTGTGTGTGTGTGTGTGTGTGTGTGTATGTGTGTGTGTGTATGTGTGTGTGTGTATGTGTGTGTGTGTGTGTGTGTGTGTGTGTGTGTGTGTGTGTATGTGTGTGTGTATGTGTGTGTGTGTGTATGTATGTGTGTGTATGTGTGTGTGTGTATGTGTACTCACCTAGTTGTACTCACCTAGTTGAGGTTGCGGGGGTCGAGTCCGAGCTCCTGGCCCCGCCTCTTCACTGATCGCTACTAGGTCACTCTCCCCGAGCCGTGAGCTTTATCATACCTCTGCTTAAAGCTATGTATGGATCCTGCCTCCACTACATCGCTTCCCAAACTATTCCACTTACTGACTACTCTGTGGCTGAAGAAATACTTCCTAACATCCCTGTGATTCATCTGTGTCTTTAGCTTCCAACTGTGTCCCCTTGTTACTGTGTCCAATCTCTGGAACATCCTGTCTTTGTCCACCTTGTCAATTCCTCTCAGTATTTTGTATGTCGTTATCATGTCCCCCCTATCTCTCCTGTCCTCCAGTGTCGTCAGGTTGATTTCCCTTAACCTCTCCTCGTAGGACATACCTCTTAGCTCTGGGACTAGTCTTGTTGCAAACCTTTGCACTTTCTCTAATTTCTTTACGTGCTTGGCTAGGTGTGGGTTCCAAACTGGTGCCGCATACTCCAATATGGGCCTAACGTATACGGTGTACAGGGTCCTGAACGATTCCTTATTAAGATGTCGGAATGCTGTTCTGAGGTTTGCTAGGCGCCCATATGCTGCAGCAGTTATTTGGTTGATGTGCGCTTCAGGAGATGTGCCTGGTGTTATACTCACCCCAAGATCTTTTTCCTTGAGTGAGGTTTGTAGTCTCTGACCCCCTAGACTGTACTCCGTCTGCGGCCTTCTTTGCCCTTCCCCAATCTTCATGACTTTGCACTTGGTGGGATTGAACTCCAGGAGCCAATTGCTGGACCAGGTCTGCAGCCTGTCCAGATCCCTTTGTAGTTCTGCCTGGTCTTCGATCGAGTGTATTCTTCTCATCAACTTCACGTCATCTGCAAACAGGGACACCTCAGAGTCTATTCCTTCCGTCATGTCGTTCACAAATACCAGGAACAGCACTGGTCCTAGGACTGACCCCTGCGGGACCCCGCTGGTCACAGGTGCCCACTCTGACACCTCGCCACGTACCATGACTCGCTGCTGTCTTCCTGACAAGTATTCCCTGATCCATTGTAGTGCCTTCCCTGTTATCCCTGCTTGGTCCTCCAGTTTTTGCACCAATCTCTTGTGTGGAACTGTGTCAAACGCCTTCTTGCAGTCCAAGAAAATGCAATCCACCCACCCCTCTCTCTCTTGTCTTACTGCTGTCACCATGTCATAGAACTCCAGTAGGTTTGTGACACAGGATTTCCCGTCCCTGAAACCATGCTGGCTGCTGTTGATGAGATCGTTCCTTTCTAGGTGTTCCACCACTCTTCTCCTGATAATCTTCTCCATGATTTTGCATACTATACATGTCAGTGACACTGGTCTGTAGTTTAGTGCTTCATGTCTGTCTCCTTTTTTAAAGATTGGGACTACATTTGCTGTCTTCCATGCCTCAGGCAATCTCCCTGTTTCGATAGATGTATTGAATATTGTTGTTAGGGGTACACATAGCGCCTCTGCTCCCTCTCTCAATACCCATGGGGAGATGTTATCTGGCCCCATTGCCTTTGAGGTATCTAGCTCACTCAGAAGCCTCTTCACTTCTTCCTCGGTTGTGTGCACTGTGTCCAGCACTTGGTGGTGTGCCCCACCTCTCCGTCTTTCTGGAGTCCCTTCTGTCTCCTCTGTGAACACTTCTTTGAATCTCTTGTTGAGTTC
>NC_091298.1:53383785-53406285 GCF_038502225.1 Cherax quadricarinatus
CAGGAAAGAAAGTAACAAGGTCGACCTCCTGCATCTACAGTCACAGTGTATGATGCTGCAACATCTACAGTCACAGTGTATGATGCTGCAACATCTACAGTCACAGTGTATGATGCTGCAACATCTACAGTCACAGTGTATGATGCTGCAACATCTACAGTCACGGTGTATGATGCTGCAACATCTACAGTCACAGTGTATGATGCTGCAACATCTACAGTCACAGTGAACATTAAAATGGTATAAAATACCGACAGATTGTTAGGTAAGACACATATGCAACAGTTAGGTATCGTTATTTCGAAACGTTTCGCCTACAACGGAACAATGCTCTTCTCCAGACTGAGGGACTGACCACCTCAAAACTTTAAGGGTGATGGACTGATTACATCGTCTTCAAGTATCTTCTGCTTCTATCAACTTTTCTGTACTCGACTGAAGAAGCCTACTGTGTAGGCGAAACGTTTCGAAATAAAGATACCTAACTGTTGCATATGTGTCTTACCTTACAGTCACAGTGTATGATGCTGCAACATCTACAGTCACAGTGTATGATGCTGCAACATCTACAGTCACAGTGTATGATGCTGCAACATCTACAGTCACAGTGTATGATGCTGCAACATCTACAGTCACAGTGTATGATGCTGCAACATCTACAGTCACAGTGTATGATGCTGCAACATCTACAGTCACAGTGTATGATGCTGCAACATCTACAGTCACAGTGTATGATGCTGCAACATCTACAGTCACAGTGTATGATGCTGCAACATCTACAGTCACAGTGTATGATGCTGCAACATCTACAGTCACAGTGTATGATGCTGCAACATCTACAGTCACAGTGTATGATGCTGCAACATCTACAGTCACAGTGTATGATGCTGCAACATCTACAGTCACAGTGTATGGTGCTGCAACATCTACAGTCACAATGTATGATGCTGCAACATCTACCGTCACAGTGTATGATGCTGCAACATCTACAGTCACGGTGTATGATGCTGCAACATCTACAGTCACGGTGTATGTTGCTGCAACATCTACCGTCACAGTGTATGATGCTGCAACATCTACAGTCACGGTGTATGTTGCTGCAACATCTACAGTCACAGTGTATGATGCTGCAACATCTACAGTCACAGTGTATGATGCTGCAACATCTACAGTCACAGTGTATGATGCTGCAACATCTACAGTCACAGTGTATGATGCTGCAACATCTACAGTCACAGTGTATGATGCTGCAACATCTACAGTCACAGTGTATGATGCTGCAACATCTACAGTCACAGTGTATGATGCTGCAACATCTACAGTCACAGTGTATGATGCTGCAACATCTACAGTCACAGTGTATGATGCTGCAACATCTACAGTCACAGTGTATGATGCTGCAACATCTACAAATTATGAATGATTGAAGGTACCCAAGCAGTAATTGGATATCCTAATTAAGACAAAGTTTCGCCTGCACAGCAGGCTTTTTCAGACTTGAAAAAGCCTGATCTCCAGGCGAAACGTTGTCTTAAACGAAGTCTCCACTTACTGTTTGTGTCCATCAAGTACAACACTTTATTCACACCAGCACCAAGAGAGGTGTGTCATTACGGTTTCTTCTTGAGACTACCCACGATTGTCAGCCTACAGTTGCTCCAAGAGGAATTGCATTATACAAGCACTGAGCCGCCTACAGTTCCCACCATACATCACTGAAGACTGAGGAAAGCTCAATACTGAGGAAAGCTCAAGACTGAGGAAAGCTCAAGACTGAGGAAAGCTCAAGACTGAGGAAAGCTCAGTCTTACTAGCATCAACACTGCATCTAGAAGAACAGTCGCGCCAGTTATGTCCTCCGTCAGCAAACACTAGGTCATATTTATTAGAAAATATTTCGGTTGAAAACGCATTGTGGTAGACGTCATCAAGGTCCCAGGAGCGAAACGTTTTCTGGTATAAGAACATAAGACAGAAGGAATACTGCAGCAGGCCTACTGGCCCATGCGAGGCAGGTCCAAGGCACCCAAGTCCTAGTGTTTGCTCACTTGTCTTTCTAAACCAATTCGCCGGTATCAGTTACCAAGGTTTATACCACACTGTCCTTCATACCAGTAATGCAGCTTACTAAATGGTTATAACTGTTACTATAATTTTTGAAGTGGAAGGTCTCGGTCAGATGACCAAAAGCTCCAACGGCGGGTCATCATCTAAGACCCGCGTTAGGAAACACTTGTCCTGTTTCATGATGAACCTTACGTAACCTAAGTAATGCAGGCCAGCAACCTCTCTAGAGCACCACCTAATAACCTCAACTTTGTAGTAAGGTTCACTGTCACCATCAAAATGTCTTGCACTGAGAGGTTAACCAGAACAGTGGTAACCTGAGTCCGTGTATGCACAATTCCTTGCAGGGAGGAAGGGAAGGGAGAGGTGACTTATATGTAGACAGAACATCTAGAACCCGGAATAATGAGTTGAGAAATGTAAGTACATATTTAGCGGTGATAGTCAAGTAAGGCGTGGGATAGGATAGGATACTCCCACGTAAGACCCATGTAGGTGAAATGGAGATTTGGATAGTGGGACAGAAAGGGGGGAGAGGAAGAGATAAGAGAAAAAACCCAGCCGCATGGTTGGCAGGGTAGAGAGAATAGTTGTTAGCTAACTGCATGACTGTATCAAACGTCATGGCAGAGCTGGACACGGTTTTCAGGTGACAAAGGACAGACATACAGACGTAGCCTGGACATCATGCGTAGGTTTGCTGATGTCTGTTTCTCAATGCTGTATTATGGGTTGGAGAGGGAAACATGGAAAGATGGCTGTGTAAAAAAAAAACAGATTTCTTTTAAAGTCCACCCCTGCAGAGGGCAGGCTAGAAAGTTAAGGTTAGAGGTTAGGAAGAGAGAGGCGGGAGCAGAAGGATTGTATAGGGATTGGAAGAGGATGTACTGTATGACACATACGGGTATCACATGAAATGGGTTGAAGCTTCTCTCTTTAATAAAACATGACTACGTACTTACATAGATGGCGCTGCTTAGAATCAGCCATGATAGTAGTATGTAACTCAGTCATGTGAAACGCAGGACTGGCGAACATGATTTGACCTCAGTAAGACACTGCAAGTAGATAAACAACACATGTGTGTGCAACACTTGAGTATTTTTATTGTGGAAGTGTTTTGCCAACCAGTGGATTTATCAGTCTAATACAGAATAATACCGGAGATGGTAGAAGACATAAAGTATTGTGAGATGATCAGTCCCTCAGCTTGGGGTCGATATGATCACTCAGTGGATTGATCACATCGACTACAGGCTGAGGGACTGATTACCTCAAACTCCCTCTGATCTTCAACCATTCTTCTCCGTGTGTCTAATTCATAAACCAGTCGGCTCTCTGAACCAGTTATCCGGTGTACAGGTTACATGTAGACCATAATCCTCGTGTAGTCGATAGAAGTTAAACCCAGTGAACCAGCTAGTGGTGCTTACTCTGTTTTTATGTAATAATAGTTTGTATTCAATTAGATAAAGCAATGATGGGTCATAATTAAACTCTTTGACATAACGTTTTCACCCTTGATTGCTGTGATTTTAAAGGCAACTAACCATAAGAGCTTTTCTATACAGTTTGATGTGGCAATCTCGGTCTTGCAGGTCTTGAAATAAAATAACACCTTTATATACTTTTACAGAACACTAACCCTTCATGGAGAGGAAGATATGGCCTTGGTGCTGGTGAAGGGCTCTTGATCCAGACAAGTGTTGCTCTCCTCTACTTCACTGTAATACACAGTCTTACCTTCATTCTCCAGACCTTCTCTTATCATTATAAGTTTAGCCTTTCCTAACACACATCTAATAATAATACTTAAAAGAAACACGTTAGTAAACTATCTTTAGTAAACTTTCGTGTGTGTGTATATATTTAGCAAGTTGGCCGTCTCCCACCGAGGCAGGGTGACCCAAAAAGAAAGAAAATCCCCAAAAAGAAAATACTTAAATCATTCAACACTTTCACCTCACTCACACATAATCACTGTTTTTGCAGAGGTGCTCAGAATACAACAATTTAGAAGTATATATACGTATAAAAATACACAATACATCCCTCCAAACTGCCAATATCCCAAACCCCTCCTTTAAAGTGCAGGCATTGTACTTCCCATTTCTAGGACTCAAGTCCGGCTATATAAAAATAACCCGTTAACCTGAATCCCTTCACTAAATATTACCCTGCTCACACTCCAACAGATCGTCAGGTCCCAAATACCATTCGTCTCCATTCACTCCTATCGAACACGCTCACGCACGCCTGCTGGAAGTCCAAGTTCCTCGCCCAAAAAACCTCCCTTACCCCTTCCTTCCAACCTTTTCGAGGACTACCCCTACCCCGCCTTCCTTCCCCTACAGATTTATACGCTCTCCATGTCATTCTACTTTGATCCATTCTCTCTAAATGACCAAACCACCTCAAAAACCCCTCTTCAGCCCTCTGACTAATACTTTTATTAACTCCACACCTCCTAATTTCCACACTCCGAATTTTCTGCATAATATTTACACCACACATTGCCCTTGAACAGGACATCTCCACTGCCTTCAACCTCGTCCTCGCTGCAGCATTTACAACCCAAGCTTCACACCCATATAAGAGTGTTGGTAGTACTATACTTTCAGACATTCCCTTCTTTGTCTCCATAGATAACTTTTTTGTCTTCACATATACCTCAACGCACTACTCGCCTTTTTTTCTTCATCAATTCTATGATTAACCTCATCCTTCATAAATCCATCCGCCGACACGTCAACTCCCAAGTATCTGAAAACATTCACTTCTTCCATACTGCTCCTCCCCAATTTGATATCCAATTTTTCTTTATCTAAATCATTTGATACCCTCATCACCTTACTCTTTTCTATGTTCACTTTCAACTTTCTACCTTTACACACACTCCCAAACTCATCCACTAACCTCTGCAATTTTTCTTTAGAATCTCCCATAAGCACAGTATCATCAGCAAAAAGCAACTGTGTCAATTCCCATTTTGTATTTGATTCCCCATAATTTAATCCCACCCCTCTCCCGAACACCCTAACATTTACTTCTTTTACAACCCCATCTATAAATATATTAAACAACCATGGTGACATTACACATCCCTGTCTAAGACCTACTTTTACCGGGAAGTATTCTCCCTCTCTTCTACACACCCTAACCTGAGCCTCACTATCCTCATAAAAGCTCTTTACAGCATTTAGTAACTTACCACCTATTCCATATACTTGTAACATCTGCCACATTGCTCCTCTATCCACTCTATCATATGCCTTTTCTAAATCCACAAATGCAATAAAAACTTCTCTACCTTTATCTAAATACTGTTCACATATATACTTCAATGTAAACACTTGATCTACACATCCCCTACCCACTCTGAAGCCTCCTTGCTCGTCCGCAATCCTAAATTCTGTCTTACCTCTAATTCTTTCAATAGTAACCCTACCATACACTTTTCCTGGTATACTCAACTCAGTAAACTTATTCCTCTATAATTTTTACAATCTCTTTTGTTCCCCTTCCCTTTATATAAAGGGACTATATATGCTCTCTGCCAATCCCTAGGTACCTTCCCCTCTTTCATACATTTATTAAACAAAAATACCAACAAATCCAACACTATGTCTCCTCCTGCTTTTAACATTTCTGTCATGATCCCATCAGTTC
The DNA here is from genome assembly GCF_038502225.1 of Cherax quadricarinatus. NCBI lineage: Eukaryota > Metazoa > Arthropoda > Malacostraca > Decapoda > Parastacidae > Cherax > Cherax quadricarinatus. Next base: position 53,389,522 of record NC_091298.1, read on the forward strand.
CATCTGCTTTACCCCCTTTCATTCTAGGTAATGCCTCACGCACCTCCCTCACACTCGCATCCTGCTCTTCTTCACTCCAAAAAGATGGTATACCTCCCTGGCCAGTGCATGAAATTACCGCCTCCTTTCGTTGACATTTAAAAGTTCCTCGAAATATTTTCGCCATCTACCCAAAACCTCCATCTCCCCATCTACTAACTCCCCTACTTTGTTTTTTAACTGACAAATCCATTCGTTCCCTAGGCTTTCTTAACTTGTTTAACTCACTTCAAAAAATTTTCTTATTTTCATTAAAATTTCTTGACAGTGCCTCTTCCACTATCATCTGCTCTTCTTTTGCACTCTCTCACCACTCTCTTCACCTTTCTTTTACTCTCCATATACTCTACTCTTCTTATAACACTTCTGCTTTGTAAAAACCTCTCATAAGCTAACTTTTTCTCTTTTATCACACTCTTTACTTCATCATTCCACCAATCACTCCTCTTTCCTCCTGCACCCACCCTCCTATAACCACAAACTTCTGCCCCACATTCTAATACTGCATTTTTAAAACTATTCCAACTCTCTTCAACCCCGCGACCTCCCCACTAATACTTGCACCAGCGTGGTGCAGGTGTGACAGAGATGGAGGGAGGGAAGAGAAGGAAGGGATTACGAGAGTTGCAAGGAGGGAAGTGGGTGAGAGAGAGAGAGAGAGAGAGAGAGAGAGAGAGGTGAGTAAGTATAGAAAAGAAGGAAATGGGGAATTTGCTTTAAATTCAGTTTGCTAACATAATTTATGAAAGTTGTGGTACGTAAGTATATTTCCCTCAGCCTCACTTAGTATTTATTGCTTTGTTTCATTCTTGTAATAACTTATTTCAACATAATGTATGTTTACATTACTGCCAGAGACTCCTGCATAACCACAGTAGTCAGCTTGATCACTCTTACCTCTCTCTCTCTGTCTCTCCCTTTGTCTCTCTCTCTTTGTCTCTCTCTCTCTCTGTCTCTGTCTCTCTCTCTCTCTCTCTCTCTCTCTCTCTCTCTCTCTCTCTCTCTCTCTCTCTCTCTCTCTCTCTCTCTGTCTCTCTCTCTCTCTCTCTCTCTCTCTCTCTCTCTCTCTCTCTCTCTCTCTCTCTCTCTCTCTCTCTCTCTCTCTCTCTCTCTCTCTCTCTCTCTCTCTCTCTCTCTCTCTGTTCACGACACATTTTTTTCATTTTCACCCTTGGCAGTACTTTAGCTTTTTTTTTATCTATGACAATATTACAAGAATTTGTCGTTTTTTGTTTTCAGTTAAAAAAAGATACGTGCACACACGCACACAACACTACATTGCTAAATTTAAAACCTTTCGACAACACAAGGGTTAATAAGGCTGCATTTCACCACTACACCACCGAACATGAGTAATTTAATTTATAAAATAGAGGCTAAAGTAAACTGTGTATGTGTGTAGGGAAATATACACCTCAGTGTATATACAGATATATACACCTCTGTATATAGTTCTGATCCTGTTGTGGTTTCTGGTTTGATAGTGTGCAGTAAGGCTGTGTATCACCTGTTTACCACTGATCAAGAATCCCTTAATCTTAAGATAAGGATTGAAATAAACTTATATATATATATATATATATATATATATATATATATATATATATATATATACATATATGTCGTGCCGAATAGGCAAAACTTGCGATCTTGGCTTAAATAGCAACGCTCATCTTGCCATATAGGACAAGTGAAAATTTGTGTATGTAATAATTTCGCCAAAATCATTCTGAACCTAACGAAAAAAATATATTTCACTGTGTTTGTTTAGTATTAAATTATTGTAAATAAATCTAAAATATATTTAGTTGGGTTAGGTTAAAATAAATTGTTCTTGTTATAAGGTTAGGTAAGTTTTCTAAGTTCCTTTTGGGGCAAAATTATAAATTTTTACATCAACATTAGCGAAAAAAATATATCTATAAACCTATAAGAGAAATTTTTAGAAAGGGCTTAATTTTAAATGAGTTCTTGCTAATTCACCAGTTTTACATATTCGGCACGACATATATATATATATATATATATATATATATATATATATATATATATATATATATATATATATATATATATATATATATATGCGTATATTTCGACTGCTCTTGCGAATTCCTTGCATTGTTAATATCTCTAGTAAGGCTGATGCATGCAGGGGATGAGATGAAAAGCTGTAAGCCTTCTCCCTGAAAGCTGGCTGCCTTGGATCAAAGTCTAGAGCAAGCTGGACTCCAAGGTATTGTCCAGAGTGGGGAGATTGGTAAAGCATTGCGTACCTTGTTCCAAGGTTCGTAGGTTCGAGTCTCCTTCGGCCAGAGATCAGTGTTTGTGTATATTTCGCCTGCTCTTGCGAATTCCTTGCATATATATATATATATATATATATATATATATATATATATATAAAATGTCGTGCCGAATATGTAAAACTGGTCAATTAGCAAGAACTCATTTAAAATTAAGTCTTTTCTAAAAATTTCTCTTATACGTTTAAAGATATATTTTTTTTATTAATGATAACGTAAAAATTTTTAATTTTGCACCAAAAGAATCTTAGAAAACTTACCTAACCTTATTATAACAAGAACAATTCATTTTAGCCTAACCTAACTAAATATATTTTAGATTTGTTTACAGTAATTTAATACTAAACAAACACAGTGAAATATATTTTTTTCGTTAGGTTCAGAATGATTTTGGCGAAATTATTGCATACACAAATTTTCACTTGTCCTATATGGCAAGATGAGCGTTGCTATTTAAGCCAAGATAGCAAGTTCTGCCTATTCGGCACGACATACATATATATATATATATATATATATATATATATATATATATATATATATATATATATATATATATATATATATATTATGAGAGAGATAATTTATATAAGTTAGTGGGTTAATAAAACCTCAAACTGGTTACAGTTCTCCACCGGGAAAACTGCAACATGCAATTTACGAGATGTTATAAATTACTTTTCCACGGATACATATTATGCAAATTATGATTATTCTAATTAAAAACGTTAGACAGAAAAATCTGTGGAGAGCAACGGTGCAGTAGCTGCAGTAATGGATATAATGCAAATAAAATACATTACACGGAAAATGACTCCCAATTTTTTGAGCGGACGCCGGGCGCCAGTCTGGTGCTGTTCGCAGCATTTTTGTGACCCTCAAAATGGCGTAGTTTTATATTCATAATGCGTTTTTCATGCATTCCGCTTTTTGGCATCTGTTTGTGTATTGTTTCATTATTTTGATGCGTTTACACAGGAAACTATATATATTTTATACGCTGACTAGTGTGTACGTTTTGCAGTGTTTGTTCGTGTGTTCAGCTTGGTGAGTCATAGCTCCTGGCTCATTTTATTGATTCCTACCTCTAGAGCGCGATTATATCTAATATTAATTAAAGATATATGTCGTGCCGAATAGGTAAAGCTTGCGATTTTGGTTTAAATAGCAACGCTCTTCTTGCCGAATAAGGCAAGCGAAAATTTGTGTATTCAATAAGTTCGCAAAAATCATTCTGAATCTAACGAAAAAATATATATTTGTGTTAGTTATTAAATTATTGTAAACTTATCTAAAATATATTTGTAGATGAATGGTTCAGAGAACCGACATGTTGATAAATTAGACACATGTGCAACTCTTGGGTATCTTTATTGAGGAAACGTTTCGCCACACAGTGGCTTCATCAGTCCATACGTAGGAGAAACTTGAAGAACAGGAGGAGAATGAGGTAATCAGTCCCTCAACCTTGAGTCGATGTGTTCAGTCCATCAATCTTGAACAGAATACGGCATACGTGCGGAGAAGGAGCTTATAAACCGTATGGCAGGAGAGGTGCAGCAGTCATAGGTGGTGTCACATTTGTTCAATGTGGAAGTAGGTCGTGCCCAAGAATTAGGCAAGCGAAGAATTCCTAAGTATTAAGATCCCAAGAAGTTGCAGTGTCTGACAGGTTTGTAGATGAATGGTTCAGAGAACCGACATGTTGATAAATTAGACACATGTGCAACTCTTGGGTATCTTTATTGAGGAATTCTTCGCTTGCCTAATTCTTGGGCACGACCTACTTCCACATTGAACAAATGTGACACCACCTATGACTGCTGCACCTCTCCTGCCATACGGTTTATAAGCTCCTTCTCCGCACGTATGCCGTATTCTGTTCAAGATTGATGGACTGAACACATCGACTCAAGGTTGAGGGACTGATTACCTCATTCTCCTCCTGTTCTTCAAGTTTCTCCTACGTATGGACTGATGAAGCCACTGTGTGGCGAAACGTTTCCTCAATAAAGATACCCAAGAGTTGCACATGTGTCTTATTTATTCAAATATATTTAGTTGGATTAGGCTAAATTAAATTGCGCTTGTTATAATAAGGTTAGGTAAGTTTCCTAAGGTTCTTTTTTGGACAAAATTATTAATTTTTACGTTAACATAAATGAAAAAATATGTCTTTAAGCGAATAAGAGAAAATTTTAGAAATGACTTTTAATTTTAAATGAGTTCTTGCTAATTGACCAGTTTTACCTTTTCGGCACGACATATATATATATATATATATATATATATATATATATATATATATATATATATATATATATATATATATATCTTTCAACACACCGGTCGTATCCCACCGAGGCAGGGTGGCCCACCGAGGCAGGGTGGCCCACCGAGGCAGGGTGGCCCACCGAGGCGGGGTGGCCCACCGAGGCGGGGTGGCCCACCGAGGCAGGGTGGCCCACCGAGGCAGGGTGGCCCACCGAGGAAGGGTGGCCCACCGAGGCGGGGTGGCCCACCGAGGCAGGGTGGCCCACCGAGGCAGGGTGGCCCACCGAGGCAGGGTGGCCCACCGAGGCGGGGTGGCCCACCGAGGCAGGGTGGCCCACCGAGGCAGGGTGGCCCACCGAGGCAGGGTGGCCCACCGAGGCGGGGTGGCCCACCGAGGCAGGGTGGCCCACCGAGGCAGGGTGGCCCACCGAGGCAGGGTGGCCCACCGAGGAAGGGTGGCCCACCGAGGCGGGGTGGCCCACCGAGGCGGGGTGGCCCAAAAGGTTACTAGCCCCTTGCTCCCGGCATTTTAGTCGTCTCTTACAACACACATGGCTTACGGAGGAAGAATTCTGTTCCACTTCCCCATAGAGGTAAGAGGAAATAAACAAGGACAAGAACTAGAAAGAAAATAGAAGAAAACTGGCCTAGTGTCCCGGGGTATTGGGAAGTGACTGTCTAGCCTCGACTAGGCGCCCATATTTATCTGGGATCTGGCCGGGTGGCGTAGGTACTACGTACTCTGACATAGTGTGTGTAGGTTCGAACCCTGCTGTGGACTGAGATATATATATTATTTACACAGTGTGATGCAGCAGAAGTTACCTTTACACAGTGTGGTACAGTAGAAGTTACCTTTATACAGTGTGGTACAGCAGAAGTTACCTTTACGCACTGTGGTACAGCAGAAGTTACCTTTAGACACTGTGGTACAGCAGAAGTTACCTTTACACACTGTGGTACAGCAGAAGTTACCTTTACACATTGTGGTACAGCAGAAGTTACCTTTACACATTGTGGCACAGCAAAAGTTACCTTTACACACTGTGGCACAGCAGAAGTTACCTTTACACACTGTGGTACAGCAGAAGTTACCTTTAGACACTGTGGTACAGCAGAAGTTACCTTTACACATTGTGGTACAGCAGAAGTTACCTTTAAACTGTGGCACAGCAGAAGTTACCTTTACACACTGTGGTACAGCAGAAGTTACCTTTACACACTGTGGTACAGCAGAAGTTACCTTTACACACTGTGGTACAGCAGAAGTTACCTTTACACACTGTGGTACAGCAGAAGTTACCTTTACACACTGTGGTACAGCAGAAGTTACCTTTACACATTGTGGCACAGCAGAAGTTACCTTTACACATTGTGGTACAGCAGAAGTTACCTTTACACATTGTGGCACAGCAGAAGTTACCTTTACACATTGTGGCACAGCAAAAGTTACCTTTACACACTGTGGTACAGCAGAAGTTACCTTTACACACTGTGGCACAGCAAAAGTTACCTTTACACACTGTGGCACAGCAGAAGTTACCTTTACACACTGTGGTACAGCAGAAGTTACCTTTACACACTGTGGCACAGCAGAAGTTACCTTTACACACTGTGGCACAGCAGAAGTTACCTTTACACACTGTGGTACAGCAGAAGTTACCTTTAGACACTGTGGTACAGCAGAAGTTACCTTTACACACTGTGGTACAGCAGAAGTTACCTTTACACATTGTGGCACAGCAAAAGTTACCTTTAAACTGTGGCACAGAAGAAGTTAGCTTTACACACTGTGGCACAGCAAGATCTGCTGCAAGGAGAGAGTTAGCTTTACCCAGCTGCGTCTTTTCTTGTTTATAAAGAACTTTCTGTTTGGTTTAGTCACGCCGTTAAAACCCCCGAGCTGGTTTTCTTTGATGGTGTGTTTACTGAAATTTCAGTTTTTCTCAGCTGTTTTCTCAGAGCTTGACAGTGAGAGAGGTCAAGATGAACTTTCTCAGAGCTTGACAGTGAGAGAGGTCAAGATGAACTTTCTCTCTCAGAGCTTGACAGTGAGAGAGGTCAAGATGAACTTTCTCTCTTAGAGCTTGACAGTGAGAGAGGTCAAGATGAACTTTCTCTCTTAGAGCTTGACAGTGAGAGAGGTCAAGATGAACTTTCTCTCTCAGAGCTTGACAATGAGGGAGGTCAAGATGAACTTTCTCTCTTAGAGCTTGACAGTGAGAGAGGTCAAGATGAACTTTCTCTCTCAGAGCTTGACAGTGAGAGAGGTCAAGATGAACTTTCTCTCTCAGAGCTTGACAGTGAGAGAGGTCAAGATGAACTTTCTCTCTCAGAGCTTGACAGTGAGAGAGGTCAAGATGAACTTTCTCTCTTAGAGCTTGACAGTGAGAGAGGTCAAGATGAACTTTCTCTCTTAGAGCTTGACAGTGAGAGAGGTCAAGATGAACTTTATCTCTTAGAGCTTGAGAGTGAGAGAGGTCAAGATGAACTTTCTCTCTCAGAGCTTGACAATGAGGGAGGTCAAGATGAACTTTCTCAGAGCTTGACAGTGAGAGAGGTCAAGATGAACTTTCTCAGAGCTTGACAGTGAGGGAGGTCAAGATGAACTTTCTCAGAGCTTGACAGTGAGAGAGGTCAAGATGAACTTTCTCTCTTAGAGCTTGACAGTGAGAGAGGTCAAGATGAACTTTCTCTCTCAGAGCTTGACAGTGAGAGAGGTCAAGATGAACTTTCTCTCTCAGAGCTTGATAGTGAGAGAGGTCAAGATGAACTTTCTCTCAGAGCTTGACAGTGAGAGAGGTCAAGATGAACTTTCTCTCTTAGAGCTTGACAGTGAGAGAGATCAAGATGAACTTTCTCAGAGCTTGACAATGAGGGAGGTCAAGATGAACTTTCTCAGAGCTTGACAGTGAGGGAGGTCAAGATGAACTTTCTCAGAGCTTGACAGTGAGAGAGGTCAAGATGAACTTTCTCAGAGCTTGACAGTGAGAGAGGTCAAGGTTAACTTTCTCTCTCAGAGCTTGACAGTGAGAGAGGCCAAGGTGAACTTTCTCTCTCAGAGCTTGACAGTGAGAGAGGTCAAGATGAACTTTCTCTCTCAGAGCTTGACAGTGAGAGAGGTCTCTCAGAGCTTGACAGTGAGAGAGGTCAAGATGAACTTTCTCAGAGCTTGACAGTGAGAGAGGTCAAGATGAACTTTCTCTCTCAGAGCTTGACAGTGAGAGAGGTCAAGATGAACTTTCTCTCTCAGAGCTTGACAGTGAGAGAGGTCAAGATGAACTTTCTCTCTCAGAGCTTGACAGTGAGAGAGGTCAAGATGAACTTTCTCTCTCAGAGCTTGACAGTGAGAGTGGTCAAAATGAACTTTCTCTCTCAGCTTGACAGTGAGAGGTCAAGATGAACTTTCTCTGAGCTTGACAGTGAGAGAGGTCAAGATGAACTTTCTCTCTCAGAGCTTGACAGTGAGAGAGGTCAAGATGAACTTTCTCTCTTAGAGCTTGACAGTGAGAGAGGTCAAGATGAGAGCTTGACAGTGAGAGAGGTCAAGATGAACTTTCTCACAGCCTGACAGTGAGAGAGGTCAAGATGAACTTTCTCTCTCAGAGCTTGACAGTGAGAGAGGTCAAGATGAACTTTCTCTCTCAGAGCTTGAGAGAGAGAGGTCAAGATGAACTTTCTCTCTCAGAGCTTGACAGTGAGAGAGGTCAAGATAAACTTTCTCTCTCAGAGCTTGACAGTGAGAGAGGTCAAGGTGAACTTTCTCTCTCAGAGCTTGACAGTGAGAGAGGTCAAGATGAACTTTCTCAGAGCTTGACAGTGAGAGAGGTCAAGATGAACTTTCTCTCTCAGAGCTTGACAGTGAGAGAGGTCAAGATGAACTTTCTCTCTCAGAGCTTGACAGTGAGAGAGGTCAAAATGAACTTTCTCTCTCAGAGCTTGACAGTGGAGAGGTCAAGATGAACTTTCTCTCTCAGAGCTTGACAGTGAGAGATTGACAGTGAGAGAGGTCAAGATGAACTTTCTTTCTCAGAGCTTGACAGTGAGAGAGGTCAAGATGAACTTTCTTTCTCAGAGCTTGACAGTGAGAGAGGTCAAGATGAAGTTTCTCTCTCAGAGCTTGACAGTGAGAGAGGTCAAGATGAACTTTCTCTCTCAGAGCTTGACAGTGAGAGAGGTCAAGATGAACTTTCTCAGAGCTTGACAGTGAGAGAGGTCAAGATGAAGTTTCTCTCTCAGAGCTTGACAGTGAGAGAGGTCAAGATGAACTTTCTCTCTCAGAGCTTGACAGTGGAGAGGTTAAGATGAACTTTCTCTCTCAGAGCTTGACAGTGGAGAGGTTAAGATGAACTTTCTCTCTCAGAGCTTGACAGTGAGGGAGGTCAAGATGAACTTTCTCTCTCAGAGCTTGACAGTGAGAGAGGTCAAGATGAAGTTTCTCTCTCAGAGCTTGACAGTGAGAGAGGTCAAGATGAACTTTCTCTCTCAGAGCTTGACAGTGAGAGAGGTCAAGATGAACTTTCTTTCTCAGAGCTTGACAGTGAGAGAGGTCAAGATGAACTTTCTTTCTCAGAGCTTGACAGTGAGAGAGGTCAAGATGAAGTTTCTCTCTCAGAGCTTGACAGTGAGAGAGGTCAAGATGAACTTTCTCTCTCAGAGCTTGACAGTGAGAGAGGTCAAGATGAACTTTCTCTCTCAGAGCTTGACAGTGGAGAGGTTAAGATGAACTTTCTCTCTCAGAGCTTGACAGTGGAGAGGTTAAGATGAACTTTCTCTCTCAGAGCTTGACAGTGAGGGAGGTCAAGATGAACTTTCTCTCTCAGAGCTTGACAGTGAGAGAGGTCAAGATGAACTTTCTCTCTCAGAGCTTGACAGTGAGAGAGGTCAAGATGAAGTTTCTCTCTCAGAGCTTGACAGTGAGAGAGGTCAAGATGAACTTTCTCTCTCAGAGCTTGACAGTGAGAGAGGTCAAGATAAACTTTCTCTCTCAGAGCTTGACAGTGAGAGAGGTCAAGATGAACTTTCTCTCTCAGAGCTTGACAGTGAGGGAGGTCAAGATGAACTTTCTCAGAGCTTGACAGTGAGAGAGGTCAAGATGAACTTTCTCTCTCAGAGCTTGACAGTGGAGAGGTCAAGATGAACTTTCTCTCTCAGAGCTTGACAGTAAGAGAGGTCAAGATGAACTTTCTCTCTCAGAGCTTGACAGTGAGGGAGGTCAAGATGAACTTTCTCAGAGCTTGACAGTGAGAGAGGTCAAGATGAACTTTCTCTCTTAGAGCTTGACAGTGAGAGAGGTCAAGATGAACTTTCTCTCTCAGAGCTTGACAGTGAGAGAGGTCAAGGTGAACTTTCTCTCTTAGAGCTTGACAGTGAGAGAGGTCAAGATGAACTTTCTCTCTCAGAGCTTGACAGTGAGAGAGGTCAAGATGAACTTTCTCTCTCAGAGCTTGACAGTGAGAGAGGTCAAGATGAACTTTCTCTCTTAGAGCTTGACAGTGAGAGAGGTCAAGATGAACTTTCTCTCTTAGAGCTTGACAGTGAGAGAGGTCAAGATGAACTTTCTCTCTCAGAGCTTGACAGTGAGAGAGGTCAAGATGAACTTTCTCTCTCAGAGCTTGACAGCGAGGGAGGTCAAGATGAACTTTCTCTCTCAGAGCTTGAGAGTGAGAGAGGTCAAGATGAACTTTCTCTCTCAGAGCTTGACAGTGAGAGAAGCCAAGGTGAACTTTCTCAGAGCTTGACAGTGAGAGAGGTCAAGATGAACTTTCTCAGAGCTTGACAGTGAGGGAGGTCAAGATGAACTTTCTCAGAGCTTGACAGTGAGGGAGGTCAAGATGAACTTTCTCAGAGCTTGACAGTGAGAGAGGTCAAGATGAACTTTCTCAGAGCTTGACAGTGAGAGAGGTCAAGATGAACTTTCTCTCTTAGAGCTTGACAGTGAGAGAGGTCAAGATGAACTTTCTCTATCAGAGCTTGACAGTGAGAGAGGTCAAGATAAACTTTCTTTCTCAGAGCTTGACAGTGCGAGAGGTCAAGATGAACTTTCTCTCTCAGAGCTTGACAGTGAGAGAAGCCAAGGTGAACTTTCTCTCTCAGAGCTTGACAGTGAGAGAAGCCAAGGTGAACTTTCTCTTTCAGAGCTTGACAGTGAGAGAGGTCAAGATGAACTTTCTCAGAGCTTGACAGTGAGAGAGGTCAAGATGAAGTTTCTCTCTCAGAGCTTGACAGTGAGAGAGGTCAAGATGAACTTTCTCTCTCAGAGCTTGACAGTGGAGAGGTTAAGATGAACTTTCTCTCTCAGAGCTTGACAGTGAGGGAGGTCAAGATGAACTTTCTCTCTCAGAGCTTGACAGTGAGAGAGGTCAAGATGAAGTTTCTCTCTCAGAGCTTGACAGTGAGAGAGGTCAAGATGAACTTTCTCTCTCAGAGCTTGACAGTGAGAGAGGTCAAGATGAACTTTCTTTCTCAGAGCTTGACAGTGAGAGAGGTCAAGATGAACTTTCTTTCTCAGAGCTTGACAGTGAGAGAGGTCAAGATGAAGTTTCTCTCTCAGAGCTTGACAGTGAGAGAGGTCAAGATGAACTTTCTCTCTCAGAGCTTGACAGTGAGAGAGGTCAAGATGAACTTTCTCAGAGCTTGACAGTGAGAGAGGTCAAGATGAAGTTTCTCTCTCAGAGCTTGACAGTGAGAGAGGTCAAGATGAACTTTCTCTCTCAGAGCTTGACAGTGGAGAGGTTAAGATGAACTTTCTCTCTCAGAGCTTGACAGTGGAGAGGTTAAGATGAACTTTCTCTCTCAGAGCTTGACAGTGAGGGGAGGTCAAGATGAACGGTCTCTCTCAGAGCTTGACAGTGAGAGAGGTCAAGATGAAGTTTCTCTCTCAGAGCTTGACAGTGAGAGAGGTCAAGATGAACTTTCTCTCTCAGAGCTTGACAGTGAGAGAGGTCAAGATGAACTTTCTTTCTCAGAGCTTGACAGTGAGAGAGGTCAAGATGAACTTTCTTTCTCAGAGCTTGACAGTGAGAGAGGTCAAGATGAAGTTTCTCTCTCAGAGCTTGACAGTGAGAGAGGTCAAGATGAACTTTCTCTCTCAGAGCTTGACAGTGAGAGAGGTCAAGATGAACTTTCTCTCTCAGAGCTTGACAGTGGAGAGGTTAAGATGAACTTTCTCTCTCAGAGCTTGACAGTGGAGAGGTTAAGATGAACTTTCTCTCTCAGAGCTTGACAGTGAGGGAGGTCAAGATGAACTTTCTCTCTCAGAGCTTGACAGTGAGAGAGGTCAAGATGAACTTTCTCTCTCAGAGCTTGACAGTGAGAGAGGTCAAGATGAAGTTTCTCTCTCAGAGCTTGACAGTGAGAGAGGTCAAGATGAACTTTCTCTCTCAGAGCTTGACAGTGAGAGAGGTCAAGATAAACTTTCTCTCTCAGAGCTTGACAGTGAGAGAGGTCAAGATGAACTTTCTCTCTCAGAGCTTGACAGTGAGGGAGGTCAAGATGAACTTTCTCAGAGCTTGACAGTGAGAGAGGTCAAGATGAACTTTCTCTCTCAGAGCTTGACAGTGGAGAGGTCAAGATGAACTTTCTCTCTCAGAGCTTGACAGTAAGAGAGGTCAAGATGAACTTTCTCTCTCAGAGCTTGACAGTGAGGGAGGTCAAGATGAACTTTCTCAGAGCTTGACAGTGAGAGAGGTCAAGATGAACTTTCTCTCTTAGAGCTTGACAGTGAGAGAGGTCAAGATGAACTTTCTCTCTCAGAGCTTGACAGTGAGAGAGGTCAAGATGAACTTTCTCTCTCAGAGCTTGACAGTGAGGGAGGTCAAGATGAACTTTCTCTCTCAGAGCTTGACAGTGAGAGAGGTCAAGATGAAGTTTCTCTCTCAGAGCTTGACAGTGAGAGAGGTCAAGATGAACTTTCTCTCTCAGAGCTTGACAGTGAGAGAGGTCAAGATGAACTTTCTTTCTCAGAGCTTGACAGTGAGAGAGGTCAAGATGAACTTTCTTTCTCAGAGCTTGACAGTGAGAGAGGTCAAGATGAAGTTTCTCTCTCAGAGCTTGACAGTGAGAGAGGTCAAGATGAACTTTCTCTCTCAGAGCTTGACAGTGAGAGAGGTCAAGATGAACTTTCTTTCTCAGAGCTTGACAGTGAGAGAGGTCAAGATGAACTTTCTTTCTCAGAGCTTGACAGTGAGAGAGGTCAAGATGAAGTTTCTCTCTCAGAGCTTGACAGTGAGAGAGGTCAAGATGAACTTTCTCTCTCAGAGCTTGACAGTGAGAGAGGTCAAGATGAACTTTCTCTCTCAGAGCTTGACAGTGGAGAGGTTAAGATGAACTTTCTCTCTCAGAGCTTGACAGTGGAGAGGTTAAGATGAACTTTCTCTCTCAGAGCTTGACAGTGAGGGAGGTCAAGATGAACTTTCTCTCTCAGAGCTTGACAGTGGAGAGGTCAAGATGAACTTTCTCTCTCAGAGCTTGACAGTGAGGGAGGTCAAGATGAACTTTCTCTCTCAGAGCTTGACAGTGAGAGAGGTCAAGATGAACTTTCTCTCTCAGAGCTTGACAGTGAGAGAGGTCAAGATGAAGTTTCTCTCTCAGAGCTTGACAGTGAGAGAGGTCAAGATGAACTTTCTCTCTCAGAGCTTGACAGTGAGGGAGGTCAAGATGAACTTTCTCAGAGCTTGACAGTGAGAGAGGTCAAGATGAACTTTCTCTCTCAGAGCTTGACAGTGGAGAGGTCAAGATGAACTTTCTCTCTCAGAGCTTGACAGTAAGAGAGGTCAAGATGAACTTTCTCTCTCAGAGCTTGACAGTGAGGGAGGTCAAGATGAACTTTCTCAGAGCTTGACAGTGAGAGAGGTCAAGATGAACTTTCTCTCTCAGAGCTTGACAGTGAGAGAGGTCAAAATGAACTTTCTATCTTATACATAATTTAAACTTTTCATTATCGTTGTATTTCAACGTGAGCACCATGTTTATTTTGACTTCATTATATTTTAATAAGGTGTGTGTGTGTGCTCGTGGGGTTGTGCTTCCCTAACTGAGGATGCAGGGGTCGAGTCACAGCCCCTGCCTCTTCCCCCTCATTACCTACACTTGACTGTTATGGAGTCTGGACTGTATAGGACACACACACAGGTGTTTGTCTCTCACTGTACCTACACTAAGAGTTGATTTTAATTACTGTTTTAAGAATAAAAGTGTTCTTGACTAGTAGTTAACAGGTTACACGCATCTTGAACAACAATGGTCTGGTAGATAGGCTTTAAACCCAGTTAACTAACTAGTCTGTAGAAAGGGAATAGCTCACAACAGCCTGTCCTCCAGTTTGTAAGTTATGGAAACATAAACACATATGCAGTTTAATGTGATCCTTTATTGACAACGTTTCGCCCACACAGTGGGCTTTTTCAAGTCACAAACAGATCTACCTGGGGTGGAAGGTACGGGAGTATTTATAGTCAGAATGTTGAGGTCAGGTGGAGAATGCTGCATCTGAGGATCCACTGGGTGGGGTTCACTTTGTAAGTTAGTTACAGTGGAGCCTCGATGTTTGAACTTAATTGGTTCGTAGGTGGTGTTGGAACTGCGAAATTTTCGATATGAGGAAACAGTATTTGCCAGGCTTTAATTATCAGTCTCACACACTGGAGGATGTTGAATTGACTCTTCGAAAAGTCTCTTGAGAGTCAGTTCAGTGTCAGGTCACTTCAAAGCACTTTTGAAACAGTTTACCTATAAAGTTTTTTAAATTCGTTCGGACTCCAGAAAAACGTTCAAAGACCGGGTCAGTCTTCAAGGCACAAAATTGTTCGGATTCCAGATTGTTTGCGGACCGGTACGTTCAGACACCGAGTTTCCACTGCACCTGAATACTTGGATTGTTCTGGGGGTCAGTACCCCCGTGGCCCAGTCCATAACCAGGCCTCCTGGTTACTGCTTGTATGTGTTCCTGCCTTCATCCCACCCACCCTGACACCCACCCTTCCCACCCTGCCACCCACCCTTCCCACCCTGCCACCCACCCTGCCACCTACCCTGCCACCCACCCTGCCACCAACCCTGCCACTCACCCTGCCACTCACCCTGCCACCCACCCTGCCACCTACAATGCCACCTACCCTGCCACCCCCCCCGCCACCCACCCTGCCACTCACCCTGCCACCCACCCTGCCACCTACCCTGCCACCTACCCTGCCACCTACCCTGCCACCTACCCTGCCACCTACCCTGCCACCCACCCTGCCACCTACCCTGCCACCTACCCTGCCACCCACCCTGCCACCTACCCTGCCACCCACCCTGCCACCCACCTTGCCACCCACCCTGCCACACACCCTGCCACATACCCTGCCACCCACCCTGCCACCCTCCCTGCCACCCACCCTGCCACCTACCCTGCCACCTACCCTGCCACCCACCCTGCTACCCACCCTGCCACCCACCCTGCCACCCACCCTGCCACATACCCTGCCACCTACCCTGCCACCTACCCTGCCACCCACCCTGCCACCCAGCCTGCCACCCACCCTGCCACCTACCCTGCCACCCACCCTGCCACTCACCCTGCCACCCACCCTGCCACCTACCCTGCCACCTACCCTGCCACCTACCCTGCCACCCACCCTGCCACCCACCCTGCCACATACCCTGCCACCCACCCTGCCACCCACCCTGTCACATACCCTGCCACCTACCCTGCCACCCACCCTGCCACCCACCCTGCCACATACCCTGCCACCCACCCTGCCACCCACCCTGCCACCCACCCTGCCACCCACCCTGCCACCCACCCTGCCACCCACCCTGCTCTCCACCTTGCTCCAGTAATATTTCAAGGAATAAATTAATGTGTTCAATAAATCAGACACTTGATCCACTATGACTTCAAATTCGGGGAGCATGTGTGTGTGTGTGTGTGTGTGTGTGTGTGTGTGTGTGTATGTGTGTGTGTGTGTGTGTGTGTGTGTGTATGTGTGTGTGTGTGTGTGTGTGTGTGTGTGTGTGTGTGTGTGTGTGTGTGTGTGTGTGTGTGTGTGTGTGTGTGTGTGTGTATGTGTGTGTGTGTGTGTGTGTGTGTGTGTGTGTGTGTGTATGTGTGTGTGTGTGTGTGTGTGTGTGTGTGTGTGTGTGTGTGTGTGTGTGTGTGTGTGTGTGTGTGTGTGTGTGTGTGTATGTGTGTGTGTGTGTGTGTGTGTGTGTGTGTGTGTGTGTGTGTGTGTATGTGTGTGTGTGTGTGTGTGTGTGTGTATGTGTGTGTGTGTGTGTGTGTGTGTGTGTGTGTGTGTGTGTGTGTGTATGTGTGTGTGTGTGTGTGTGTGTGTGTGTGTGTGTGTGTGTGTGTGTGTGTGTGTGTGTGTGTGTGTGTGTGTGTGTGTGTATGTGTGTGTGTGTGTGTGTGTGTGTGTGTATGTGTGTGTGTGTGTGTGTGTGTGTGTGTGTATGTGTGTGTGTGTGTGTGTGTGTGTGTGTGTGTGTGTGTGTGTGTGTGTGTGTGTGTGTGTGTGTGTGTGTGTGTGTGTGTGTGTGTGTGTGTGTGTGTGTGTGTGTGTGTGTGTGTGTGTGTGTGTGTGTGTGTGTGTGTGTGTGTGTGTGTGTGTGTGTGTGTGTGTGTGTGTGTGTGTGTGTGTGTGTGTGTGTGTGTGTGTGTGTGTGTGTGTGTGTGTGTGTGTGTGTGTGTGTGTGTGTGTGTGTGTGTGTGTGTGTGTGTGTGTGTGTGTGTGTATGTGTGTGTGTGTGTGTTTGTGTGTGTGTTTGTGTGTGTGTGTGTGTGTGTGTGTGTGTGTGTGTGTGTGTGTGTGTGTGTGTGTGTGTGTGTGTGTGTGTGTGTGTTTGTGTGTGTGTGTGTGACACCTCGCCACGTACCATGACTCGCTGCTGTCTTCCTGACATGTATTCCCTGATCCATTGTAGTGCCTTCCCTGTTATCCTTGCTTGGTCCTCCAGTTTTTGCACCAATCTCTTGTGTGGAACTGTGTCAAACGTCTTCTTGCAGTTCAAGAATATGCAATCCGCCCACCCCTCTCTCTCTTGTCTTACTGCTGTCACCATGTCATAGAACTCCAGTAGGTTTGTGACACAGGATTTCCCGTCCCTGAAACAATGTTGGCTGCTGTTGATGAGATCGTTCCTTTCTAGGTGTTCCACCACT
>NC_091298.1:53413785-53424271 GCF_038502225.1 Cherax quadricarinatus
AAGGTGTGTGTGTGTGAAGGTGTGTGTGTGTGAAGGTGTGTGTGTGTGAAGGTGTGTGTGTGTGAAGGTGTGTGTGTGTGAAGGTGTGTGTGTGAAGGTGTGTGTGTGTGAAGGTGTGTGTGTGTGAAGGTGTGTGTGTGTGAAGGTGTGTGTGTGTGAAGGTGTGTGTGTGTGAAGGTGTGTGTGTGAAGGTGTGTGTGTGTGAAGGTGTGTTCGGTCTTCAGTTTCCTTTAAATTTCAATAACAGGAAAAATCACCTAGTTGCACTTTCCTTGCTCTCTCTTCTTACATGTTTATTGATGGTGTGTCTATTGTAAGCCTCGTCAACCATACTGACACCACTGTAAACATGACATGTTGCCACTTACATCTCAGTACACTCACTAAACATGATATGTGGTCACTTACACCTCAGTACACTCACTAAACATGACTTGTTGCCACTTACATCTCAGTACACTTACTAAACATAACATATGGTCACTTACATCTCGGTACACTCACTAAACATGACTTGTTGCCACTTACATCTCAGTGCACTCACTAAACATAACATATGGTCACTTACACCTCAGTACAAGACACTAAACATGGACATGTGGTCACTTATATGCATGTGTTATAACACCTATTTGGTTATAACACGTATTAGGTGATACATATTACCTCATGTGTTGGGTAGAGTGGATACAACTGTCAGCACCTTATCACTGGCTGAAATTATGGTTCCGACAATATTATTAGTATTGAGTTAGGCCTAGTGTGATTCAGGGATCTCTACCCCCTCCTCTTACCCCTCTCTCTAGGCCTTCTGAATTCAAGGGGGCCCCCTTCCCTCCTCTAGGCTCTGTTTTAGTCTTGTATACACCATGGTGTATCCATTCCTTCCCGAGGCAGTAGTCTAGGCCTATTGTGTTCCAGGGTGCCCCTACCATTATCTCCCTCCCTAGGCTACATTCTGGGCCATTTGAACACTAGTATACCCATACAACTACTTCCCTCCCGAGGCTTCGTTTTAATATTTTATGGTATAAACCTTAGTAATTAATGCCAACAAATTGGTTTAGAAAGACATATGCGCAAACTCTAGGACATATTTATTAGAAAACGTTTCGGTCCTGGGACCTTGATCACTTCTAACACAGAATGATCAAGATCACGGGGCCGAAATGTTTTCTAATAAATATGTCGTACTGTGTGCTCAAGTGTCTTTTTAAAGCAATCGTATCGTACTCGTGAGGACCCCTCCCATAATCTCCCCTCCCCAGACTCCAGTCTAATCTTGTACTCGGAAGGACCCCTTCCTTTTTTCCTTCTCCCTCCCCAGGCTCCAGTCTAATCATATTGCACTGCAGGGGACCCCTTCTTCCCCTCCCTAGGCTCAAGTGAGTCTGAGAGACCTTGTTACCATCTTACAGCAGGAGTGACCACTTTGTCCCACTGAGTAGCAACAGTAGTCAACCAGGTGCAGGTTAATATTATGTCGTTGAAGACCACTTAGCAACTTGGCCTTATCAACGCCTCGTTTGTGCTGGCTCTTGCGTGCCAAGTGGTGGAGGTGTGTTAATGGAGGTGGTGGTGGTGGTGCAAGGGTGGTGGTGAAGCTGTGGAGGTTGTATTCTTCTCCAGCCTGAGGGACAGGCTACTTCAAATACTTTTTCTCCAAGGTTGATGGACTGATTACATCATTTCATTACTATACTTGCTGTGTTTGTATTTGACTGAAGAAGTCTACTGTGTAGGCGAAACGTTTCAACAATAAAGATACCCAACTGTTGCTCATGTGTCTTAATCAGTTTGTCGGTATTTTATGCCATTTTCAGCTTTGCTCGAGGTCTTTGTTACCGCCTCCAGATGTGCTGAACTTGGTAGGTGGTTCTGTGTATGGAAGAGGGATACGTTATGTGCATGCGTGTAGTGAGATGATGAGGACTGGAGAAGAAGTGTGAGAGACGAGAGGAAAAGAAGAGGTAAGACTGGGAGAAGTGTGGTGTCTGGGAGTGAACAAAAAAGGCCTATTGTCTTACATGTTTTCCTGATACTACAGTGTGTGGGGCTGCAACACCAGGTTGGTGGTATGCCACGAGGATGGATTTATCCGCCAGAGTCGCCAGCTGTACAAAAGATGGGTGATTGTGGCAAACTTCACAAGTTTTAAGAGGCGGTATAATACATGAGGAACTCTAGCCACAAGTTACTGATGATGGCTCCTCAGAGAGCTGAGATAGCAGCCTCAACTTTGAACTGTAGAGGCCAACAAATCCTTCCAGAAATTTTAAATCATACAGAAATTTTTCAAACTCTGTTTTTTGTCCAAGTTTTACCTTTTGAATTAATATATTTGCGTTAAAATATGATTTTAATTTTTCACTAAAACTAACATGTATACCTGTGACTTAAGAAATCGTAATGACACGATTTGCAATGTATACGATTTCTTAAGTCTGACGGCAGTGTTATCCTAGCTGATTGCTGTAAAAACTGCTCACAGGTGCCTGTGACAGAAATATACCGTGATAGTGTCCAGTGGCTAAACTGTGTCAATCGGGGGGTATGATGTAAAGTGGCTGACAACAAGACTGACTGGCAACTGTGCCCTTATCAAGTGCTTATGAAAACTCTGTGACTAAGTCGGTATAGTCGTGGAGCTATAAATGATTGGTTGCTAGTTCAATCTCCAGGTCTCCTTACGTAATTTGTTACTTTTGTAATGTTTTCAGATCATTTCATACAGAGAGAGGAACACACACACACACACACACACACACACACACACACACACACACACACACACACACACACGCACACGCACACACACACACACACAGAGGTATGATAAAGCTCACAGCTCAGGGAGAGTGACCTAGTAGCGATCAGTGAAGAGGCGGGGCCAGGAGCTCGGACTCGACCCCCGCAACCTCAACTAGGTGAGTACCTCAACTAGGTGAGTACACTTCAGTCTGGGGAACACAAAGTGGTCATTGCAGTGATGTATAATCCACCACAGAACTGCAGGAGGCCAAGAGAGGAATATGAAGAGAGCAACAGAGCAATGCTGGACACACTTGCTGAGGTGGCAAGAAGAGCTCACTCCAGCAGAGCAAAGTTGCTGGTTATGGGGGATTTCAACCACAGGGAGATTGACTGGGAAAACCTGGAGCCACATGGGGATCCCGAAACATGGAGAGCCAGGATGTTGAACGTGGTGCTGGAAAACCTCATGCACCAACATGTTAAGGACACTACCAGAGTGAGAGGGGAGGATGAACCAGCAAGATTGGACCTTGTGTTCACCCTGGGCAGATCAGATATTGAGGACATCAAGTATGAGAGTCCCCTAGGAGCTAGCGACCACGTGGTTCTGTGCTTTGAATACATAGTAGAGCTGCAAGTGGAGAGAATAACAGGAGTTGAATGGGGAAAGCCTGACTATAAAAGAGGGGACTACATAGGGTTGAAGAACTTCCTGCGGGAGGTCCAGTGGGACAGAGAACTGGCAGGAAAGCCAGTAAATAAAATGATGGAATATGTAACAACAAAATGCAAGGAGACAGTGGAAAGGTTTATTCCCAAGGGCAACAGTAACAACGGGAAGACCAGAACGAGCCCCTGGTTTACCCGACGGTGTAAGGAGGCAAAAACAAAGTGTAATAGAGAATGGAAAAAGTACAGAAGGCAGAGAACACACGAAAATAGGGAGATCAGTCGCAGAGCCAGGAATGAGTACGCACAGGTAAGGAGGGAGGCCCAGCGACAGTATGAAAATGACATAGCATCGAGAATCAAGACTGACCCGAAACTGTTTATAGCCACATCAGGAGGAAGACATCAGTCAAAGATCAGGTGATCAGATTAAGGACAGAAGGTGGAGAACTCACAAGAAATGATCAGGAGGTATGTGAGGAGCTGAACAGGAGATTTAAGGAAGTTTTTACAGTAGAGACAGGAAGGGCTGTGGGAAGACAGCACAGAAGGGAACATCAAGAGGGAATATACCAACAAGTGTTGGATGACATACGAACAACTGAGGAGGAGGTGAAGAAGCTCTTAAAGTGACCTTGACACCTCAAAGGCGATGGGACCGGACAACATCTCCCCATGGGTCCTTAGAGAAGGAGCAGAGATGCTGTGCGTGTCTCTTACCACAATCTTCAACACATCCCTTGAAACTGGGCAACTACCTGAGAAATGGAAGACAGCTAATGTAGTCCCCATATTTAAGAAAAAAAACAGAAACGAGGCACTAAACTACAGACCTGTGTCTCTGACATGTATTGTGTGCAAAGTCATGGAGAAGATTATCAGGAGGAGAGTGGTCGAACAACTGGAAAGGAACAAGATTATAAATGAAAACCAGCATGGGTTCATGGAAGGCAAATCTTGTATCACAAACCTCCTGGAGTTTTATGACAAGGTAACAGAAGTAAGACACGAGAGAGAGGGGTGGGTAGATTGCGTTTTCCTAGACTGCAGGAAGGCCTTTGACACAGTTCCCAACAAGAGATTAGTGCAGAAGCTGGAGGATCAGGCGCACGTAAAAGGGAGGGCACTGCAATGGATAAGGGAATACCTGACAGGGAGGCAGCAACGAGTCATGGTACGTGAAGAGGTATCACAGTGGGCGCCTGTTACGAGCGGGGTCCCACAGGGGTCAGTTCTAGGACCAGTGCTATTTTTGATATATGTGAACGACATGATGGAAGGAATAGACTCTGAAGTGTCCCTGTTCGCAGATGACGTGAAGTTGATGAGAAGAATTAAATCGGACGAGGATGAGGCAGGACTGCAAAGAGACCTGGACAGGCTGGACATGTGGTCCAGTAACTGGCTTCTCGAATTCAATCCAGCCAAATGCAAAGTCATGAAGATTGGGGAGGGGCAAAGAAGACCGCAGACAGAGTATAGGCTAGGTGGACAAAGACTACAGACCTCACTCAGGGAGAAAGATCTTGGGGTGACCATAACACCGAGCACATCACCGGAGGCACACATCAACCAAATAACTGCTGCAGCACACGGGCGCCTGGCAAACCTGACAATAGCGTTCCGATACCTTAATAAGGAATCGTTCAAGACACTGTACACTGTGTATGTTAGGCCCATACTGGAGTATGCAGCACCAGTCTGGAACCCACACCTGGTCAAGCACGTCAAGAAGTTAGAGAAAGTACAAAGGTTTGCAACAAGGCTAGTCCCAGAGCTCGAGGGAATGTCGTACGAGGAAAGGTTAAGGGAAATCGGACTGACGACACTGGAGGACAGAAGGGTCAGGGGAGACATGATAACGACATACAAGATACTGCGGGGAATAGACAAGGTGGACAGAGATAGGATGTTCCAGAGAGGGGACACAGGGACAAGGGGTCACAATTGGAAGCTGAAGACTCAGACGAGTCACAGGGACGTTAGGAAGTATTTCTTCAGTCATAGAGTTGTCAGCAAGTGGAATAGCCTAGCAAGTGAAGTAGTGGAGGCAGGAACCATATATAATTTTAAGAAGAGGTATGACAAAGCTCAGGAAGCAGAGAGAGAGGATCCAGTAGCGATCAGTGAAGAGGCGGGACCAGGAGCTGAGTCTCGATCCCTGCAACCACAATTAGGTGAGTACACACACACACACACACACACACACACACAGAGCTGTTGTACAGCCACATCAGGAGGAAAACAGTCAAGGACCAGGTAATCAGGCTGAGGAAGGAAGGAAGAGAGATCACAAGAAACGACCGAGAAGTATGTAAGGAGCTGAATATGAGATTAAAAGAAGTGTTCACAGAGGAGACAGAAGGGACTCCAGAAAGACGGAGAGGTGGGGTACACCACCAAGTGCTGGACACAATACGTACAACCGAGGAAGAAGTGAAGAGGCTGCTAAGCGAGCTAGACACCTCAAAAGCGATGGGGCTGGATAACATCTCTCCATGGGTCCTGAGAGAGGAAGCAGAGGCGCTGTGTGTGCCATTAACAACAATCTTCAACACATCTATCGAAACAGGGCGACTACCTGAGGTATGGAAGACATCAAATGTAGTCCCAATTTTTAATAAAGACAAGACACGAAGCATTAAACTACAGACCAGTGTCACTGACATGTATAGTATGCAAAGTCATGGAGAAGATCATCAGGAGAAAAGTGGTGGAGCACCTAGAAAGTAATGAGCTTATCAACGACAACCAGCGTGGTTTTAGGGACGGTAAATCCTGTGTCACAAACCTAATGGAGTTCTATGACAGGGTGACAACAGTAAGACAAGAGAGGGAGGGGTGGGTAGATTGCGTTTTCTTGGACTGTAAGAAGGCGTTTGACACAGTTCCACACAAGAGATTAATGCAAAAGCTGGAGGACCAGACAGGGATAACAAGGAGGACATTTGTATTTTTATTGTTGAAACATTTCTCCTTGACAGTAGGTTTCTTCAATCAGTACACTTACTGCCTCTGTATTGACTGAAGAAGCCTACTGTGTAGGCGAAGCGTTTCAACGATAAAGATACCCAACTGTTACCTATCTGTCTTAATTTTCAACTATCTGGTTTATTACTGTAGGTGCATGCAGTGTTTCAGAAAGACACGTGAACAAAGACTACAACATATTTATTAGAAAACGTTTCGGTCCTGGGACCTTGATCTATTCTAACAGTATATATACTTGTCTTTGGTACCCAGGCCCCTCAAGGAAGGTTCCTTGATGTTGGTGAGGGGCTCTTGATTTAGGGAATTGGATCTGTGCTCCAGTTCCCTGAATTAAGCCTGAATGCCCTCCACATCACCCCCCCCCAGGCGCTGTATAATCCTCCGGGTTTAGCGCTTCCCCCTTGATTATAATAATAATTTGGTACCCAGGTTTATACCAGGTGCAAGTATCAGGGATAGAAAAGAAGGCTTTATTACCTCCGCCTTATTGAAAATGTTAAAATACTGACAAGTTGAAGAGTAAGACGCATGTGCAACAGTTGGGTAGCTTTATTAATGAAACGTTTCGCCTACACAGCAGATTTCTTCAGATACAAAAGGAGCAATAAAATGGAAAAGATGATGTAATCATTCCATCTCCAAGGTTGATGGTCTACATCATCTTTATTTTATTTCTTCTGCTGTCTTTGTATTTGTCTGTATTTGTATTTGTCTGTATTTGTATTTGTCTGTAGAAGCCTACCTCCGCCTTCACCACACATCCTGGAGAAACGCAAGACACCAGCGAGTGATTTGTGCTCGATGTGGTCTTGTGACCTCTGTAAATATTAGTTTCTCATGGTTCCAGCAGCACGCTGGAAGCTGGGTGGGCGAAGCTGGATTACCTCAAGAAAATTCCAGTCAGGTTTCCAGTGGTGAGGCGCGGAAGGGAGAGAAGAGGTGTGAGTACGTGGACATACACTGGAAACGCTGATTTTTAGTTTGCATTAAGTTTGAACATTAAAATGGTATAAAATACCGACAGGTTGTTAGGTAAGACACATATGCAACAGTTAGGTATCTTTATTATGAAACGTTTCGCCTACACAGTAGGCTTCTTCAGTCAAGTACACAAAAGTTGATAGAAGCAGAAGATACTTGAAGACGATGTAATCAGTCCATCACCCTTAAAGTTTTGAGGTGGTTAGTCCCTCAGTCTGGAGAAGAGCATTGTTCCATAGTATGTTTCATACTATGGAACAATGCTCTTCTCCAGACTGAGTGACTGACCACCTCAAAACTTTAAGGGTGATGGACTGATTACATCGTCTTCAAGTATCTTCTGCTTCTATCAACTTTTCTGTACTTGACTGAAGAAGCCTACTGTGTAGGCGAAACGTTTCATAATAAAGATACCTAACTGTTGCATATGTGTCTTACCTGCATTAAGTTTGTTTTTGATATTAAGAGTTGCGGTATTTTTCCTACGGCGGCCTTAATTTAAGCTGTGTGATTAATAGTTTGGGATCTTTATTGAAGAGGAAACGTTTTGCCACTGGCAGACGAAACTTTTCCTCCTCAGTAAAGATTCTCAAATGTTGCATCACATAACTCCCCGACTTCCTTCACCTCCTGACATTTGTAACTATCTCTGGTCACTTATTCTCTTAACTTCGTTGACATGACCTGACTGCCAACAATGCCACCTTTCTTGACATGATCTGCTGGTCTTATCCTCCCCTCAACATCTTTATTTACTGATTAACTGGAGCTCGACTCCACCTCCATTTTTTTCTGACCTAGCTTGTTCTTCACCCGGTCTTCTTCTCTTTATCGACCTGAACGCATCAATACAAGCGGCTTCAGAAGACCCTCGTCAGCACCTCTTGTTTATACCCAAACACGTAGTTGTCCAGTCTTTGCTTGCAACATCCGGTGTTGTTGTTAATGGTATAAAACACCGACAAGTGGAAGATCAAGACACATGTGCAACAGTTGGGTAGCTTTATTGGTCAAACTTTTCTCCTACACAGCAGGTTTCTTCAGTCAAATACAAGAGGAGTAGTAGAAATGAAATGAAGATGTAATTAGTCCATCAACCTTGGAGAAAAGTATTTGAGATGGTCAGTCCGTCAGCTTGCAGAAGAGCTCAGCTCCATAAGAACATAAGAACATAAGAAAGGAGGAACACTGCAGCAGGCCTGTTGGCCCATACTAGGCAGGTCCTTTAGAATTCATCCCACTAACAAAACATTTGCCCAACCCAATTTTCAATGCCACCCAAGAAACAAGCTCCGATGTGCAAGTCCCACTCAAATCCAACCCCTCTCACTCATGTACTTATCCAACCTAAATTTGAAACTACCCAAAGTCCCAGCCTCAATAACCCAACTAGGTAGACTGTTCCACTCATCAACTACCCTATTTCCAAACCAATACTTTCCTATGTCCTTTCTAAATCTAAACTTATCTAATTTAAATCCATTACTGCGGGTTCTCTCTTGGAGAGATATCCTCAAGACCTTGTTAATATCCCCCCTATTAATACCCATCTTCCACTTGTACACCTCGATCAGGTCTCCCCTCATTCTTCGTCTAACAAGTGAATGTCTGGAATGATATCGTTCCATTACTACTGATCCTTTTGTATTTGACTGAAGAAGTCTACTGTGTAGGCGAAACGTTTCATCAATAAAGATACCCAACTATTTCATGTGTGTCTTAAGCTTCAGCGTCCAGTGTATTTTCGTGAGTGATGCTACTTGGTAACTCTTGTACAGGCTAAGAGTTGTTACATTTCGCTTAACTAAGGTACACAAACCCTTCTCTCCAGGATATGAACCACAACAGTCTACGTACACTCACGTACCAGTTTACTGTTAGGTGAACATAGAAGATCTGTCTCAACTAAGGGTATGCCAAAGTATCGGTATCAGTCTAACACTGAGTATCAGTACCGGCAAAAATTTTGATGTATTCCATTCATATTTATTGCTAAGTGACCAGGAGAGAGAGGTTTAGAGAGACTTGTTCAACTGTCTGAACTCAGTCAAGATTACAGCAGATGGTATACCAACCTGGACTATACCTGGAGAGGGTCTCGGGGATCAACACCCCCCTCGGCCAGGTCTGTGACCAGGGATCTTACACTACCATTGTATTCCTAAGCCACTATTTGCAATTTTTCCTGTGACCTTTTTTTCCCCTGGATCCGGTTATTTGTACCATAAATGGTGTCGCGGTTATGAACATTATTTACGGGGAATATAACCTGGCTTGTTTTATAGATCCATTAGTTGGTGACGCCGCTCGTTCGTACCAGAAAGTCATATATCTCTCCAGTTCTAACCATTTCGTTAATCTATTATTTGTTTCAATATTATACCTCTCACTGCTGGACTCCCTGACATAGTTACCTCTGACTGTAAGGCAGATAATGGAAGTTTTCCAATTTCCTGACAATATATTGCACAATCTGGCCATTAATTACATACTATTTTTCCACTATAATCTACCTTTTCCATAATTACTATCACATTAGCTTTGTTTCGTAAGGTGAAGTCCAGGATCTTTTCCTAATTCATGGTATAACTTAACAAATATTTGATGACAATTGTGTTGCAGAGGTCTGAGTCAAGTTCTGCTGAATCTGAGAATCTTCACGACTACGGTGATCTTCGCACCAACTTCAAGGCTGAGGGACTGATTACCTCATCTTCTGTATATAGTTCTACTGTCTTCAAATTATGTCCTTGAATTTGTATTGATAAATCCACTGGATGGCGAAACGTCTACAATAAAGATACCCAGATGTTGCACATGTCTAATTTTTAATGAGTCAGTAGGCCTGCTGCGGTGCTCGTTTCTTCTTAGGTATACGAATGTAAGAAAGAGATGCACCGCCCCGAGAGTTTTGATACTGGTCTTGACTGTCTCTGGGACTTACTTTTTGACGGCAATATTGGCCGCGAATGTGTGAGACTATTGTTGATGAATTAGACACATGTGCAACACTTGGGTATTTTGACTGAGGAAAAGTTTCGCCACACAGTGACTTCATCAGTACTAAGCAAAGAAGAATGGAGAAGATCAG
>NC_091298.1:53424371-53431871 GCF_038502225.1 Cherax quadricarinatus
AGGCTGTACCATAAATTAGCCACTGCCCTCCACAGGATGGGTATGGGGTGCACCATAAACTAGCCACTACCCTCCACAGGATGGGTATGGGGTGCACCATAAACTGGCCACTACCCTCCACAGGATGGGTATGGGGTGCACCATAAACTAGCCACTACCCTCCACAGGATGGGTATGGGGTGCACCATAAACTAGCCACTACCCTCCACAGGATGGGTATGGGGTGCACCACAAACTAGCCACTACCCTCCACAGGATGGGTATGGGATGCACTGTAAACTAGCCACTACCCTCCACAGGATGGGTATGGGGTGCACCATACACTAACCACTACCCTCCACAGGATGGGTATGGGGTGCACCATAAACTAGCCACTACCCTCCACAGGATGGGTATGGGGTGCACCATAAACTAACCACTACCCGCCACAGGATGGGTATGGGGTGTACCATAAACTAGCCACATCGGCGGCAAAATCTAAACAGCCTTGCCTATAAGAACTCGAGAAACTGTATCAACAGTGTGTTTTCTGCTATATTAGCTATCAAAAAAAACAGAGTTTTGTCCAAGTTTTCTATATAATGTTTATGTCTAACTTATACGGATAAGTTATATCTAAATTATCCGAGACTGTTTGATATAATTTATGTGTCACTTTCAAAGAACACATTTCAATTGTGTCCGGCATGACAAGGGACGTTAGATCTAATGAAGATACCAAACTGGTTGTGGGACGTTATGAGTCCTGGTTGTGGGACGTCATCTGAGTCCTGGTTGTGGGACGTCATCTGAGTCCTGGTTGTGGGACGTCATCTGAGTCCTGGTTGTGGGACGTCATCTGAGTCCTGGTTGTGGGACGTCATCTGAGTCCTGGTTGTGGGACGTCATCTGAGTCCTGGTTGTGGGACGTCATCTGAGTCCTGGTTGTGGGACGTCATCTGAGTCCTGGCTGTGGTACCAGTCATCTGAGTCCTGGTTGTGGGACCAGTCATCTGAGTCCTGGTTGTGGGACCAGTCATCTGAGTCCTGGTTGTGGGACCAGTCATCTGAGTCCTGGTTGTGGGACCAGTCATCTGAGTCCTGGTTGTATGACCAGTCATCTGAGTCCTGGTTGTGGCACCAGTCATCTGAGTCCTGGTTGTGGGACGTCATCTGAGTCCTGGTTGTGGGACGTCATCTGAGTCCTGGTTGTGGGACCAGTCATCTGAGTCCTGGTTGTGGGACCAGTCATCTGAGTCCTGGTTGTGGGACCAGTCATCTGAGTCCTGGTTGTGGGACGTCATCTGAGTCCTGGTTGTGGGACCAATCATCTGAGTCCTGGTTGTGGGACCAATCATCTGAGTCCTGGTTGTGGGACCAGTTATCCGGGGTCCTGGTTGTGGGACCAGTCGTCTGAGTCCTGTTTGTAGTATCAGTGTCATACACAAGATTTCAATCTTACTTGAGATATAGAATTTAACAAAACTGCCATACACACGAGGTCACCCTTCATGTGATATTAACTTAACAGTCATACACACGAATTCATCCATTATGTAATATACAAGTTAAGAACAGTGTTATACGCAAAGCAGACATAACTACTACATTACACGAAGTTCAAGGTAAAGGCCACAGTCCTGATTATCAGGAACTGACCCGAGGAACTTCAAAATTAATATTAACGCAGCCTGCAACGCTGTAGGACATCCAGGATAATTTATGAGACACAAAACAGTGAACTTAATGAGAAATAAGACACACATGCAATACCTGGGTATCTTTAAAATATATCCAGGTGTTGTACATGTGCCTAATTGCTCGTCTTGTCAGTACTGTATACTGATGCTATGATACAATTTCTTTATATGCCTCCAGCTTACTCCTCTCTACAACAATGTAAGACTGTAAGTTTCTTATTACCAATGAAGTGTTAGTAACATTATGCTCCACTATCTATACAATACAACACCATCTTTATAACTGCCGTATGGAAAGAGGTTAAAAAATTAGAGAGCAACTGCACACCTGACCCAGCTGCCAGTCTTAACGCTACTTCCAGAGAGTTAGCAAGACTTGTAGATGTAGCTGAATCAATAGAACAAGTGAGGGGAAGCACCTGTGATTCTCCCTTTCCCTAAAGTAGGGAAAACGGGGAAGTAATAGTAAGAAATTTTGTTCATGTCGACACTACTTTTGACGAGATGCGAACATAAGTTTGTTGTCTGGTAGGGAGAGAGAAATTAAAACTAAGAAAAAACATATAATAAGATATATAAAAATAATGTTAAGAGCGATAGTGCATGGGAAAATTTTTTTTTAGAAGCGTCAACCTTTTAGTCTGCAATGCTGGGGGCAAGGTTCACTATCTGGGAGAAGGTGAAATTGGAAGGTGAGAGGACGCCCAACATCGGCCCTATCTGCATCCCAGCACGTCATTATCACCAGAGGACCATGGGTGGTGCTAGGACGCTCATCATCGACCCCATCTGCATCCCAGCACGTCATTATCACCAGAGGACCATGGGTGGTGCTAGGACGCTCATCATCGACTCCATCTACATCCCAGCACGTCATTATCACCAGAGGACCATGGGTGGTGCTAGGACGCTCATCATCGACTCCATCTACATCCCAGCACGTCATTATCACCAGAGGACCATGAGTGGTGCGAGGATGATCAACATCTACACCCCACACCTCCCAGCCTGTTATTTTCACTAGAGCAACGTGTAATGTTGTTCCATTTGTTAGTAAGCACGTCGCTTTGTATGTGTGTGTGTGTGTGTACTCACCTAATTGTGCTTGCAGGGGTTGAGTCACAGCTCCTGGCGCCGCCTCTTCACTGGTCGTTACTAGGTCCACTCTCCCTACTCCATGAGCTTTATCATACCTCTTCTTAAAGCTATGTATAGTTCCTGCCTCCACTACATCACTTTCCAGACTATTCCACTTCCTGACAACTCTATAACTGAAGAAGTACTTCCTAACATCCCTGTGACTCATCTGAGTCTTTACACTTCCGATTGTGACACCTTGTTGCTGTGCTCCATCTCTGGAGCATCCTGTCTCTGCCCACATTGTCGATTGCTCTCAGTATTTTACATGTCGTTATCCCTTTCCTCGAGTGAGGTTTGTAGTCTTTGGCCCCTAGACTGTACTCTATCTGCGGTCTTCTTTGCCCTTCCCCAGTCTTCATGACTTTGCACTTGGTGGGGTTGAACTCCAAGAGCCAGTTTTTGGACCAAGCCTGCAGCCTGTCCAGATCCCTTTGTAGTGTTGCCTGGTCCTCCTCCGATTGAATTCTCCTCATTAACTTCACATCGTCTGCAAACAGGGACACTTCTAAATCTATTCCTTCCGTTATGTCATTTACACATACCAGAAACAGTACCGGTCCTAGGATTGACCCTTGTAGAACCCCGCTCGCCACAGGCGCCCACTCTGACACCTCGTCAAGTACCATGACTCGCTGATGCATTCCCGTCAGGTATTCTCTGATCCATTGCAGCGCCTTCCCTGTTTTCCCTGCCTAGTTCTCCAGCTTTTGCACTAATCTCTTGTGCGGAACTGTCAAAAGCCTTCTTACAGTTCAAGAAAACGGAATCTACCCACCCCTCTCGCTTGTCTTACTGCTGTCACATTGTCATAGAACTCCAGTAGGTTTGTGACACAGGATTTCCCGTCCCTGAATCCGTGCTGGTTGTGTGTGTGTGTGTGTGTGTGTGTGTGTGTGTGTGTGTGTGTGTGTGTGTGTGTGTGTGTGTGTGTGTGTGTGTGTGTGTGTGTGTGTGTGTGTGTGCTGACTTATTTGTGGTTGCAGGGGTCGAGTCACAGCTTCTGGCCTCGCCTCTTCACTGGTCGCTATTAGGGCCATTCTCTCCCTCCTCTATGAACTTTATCGTGCCTCTTCTGTGAGTGTGTGCACCCAAATCGTTGTTGCAGCTCCTGAACCCGCCTCTCTGTTGGCCGCTACTGGTTTCACACTCTTTTGGCTGCTTGAGCCTTATCGTACCTTTTCTTAAAGCTATGTATAGATTCTGCCTCTTTCACTTCGCTGTCTAGGTCGTTCCGCTTCCTGACCATTCTAAGGCTAAAGAAGTATTTCCTAACGTTGCTGTGGCTCATCTGTGCTTTTAACTTTCAGCTGTGACCTCGTTTATCCGTGACTCACTTCTCAGACTCTCCTGATCAACTGTGAACTCCTCTGAGTATTATGTACGTCGTAACCCAATCAACTTTGGTCGTTCTGTCTTCTAGATAAAGACATAACTCAGTGAAGATACAGACACAACTCACACAACTCAGTGAAGATAAAGACACAACTCAGAGGGGTCTGAAACCAAGGTAAGCCCGGCTACAACTACCAGGCCAATGCGCTGTCCACTGTACCACGTTCCGTTCTGAGAGTTGCTGACCATCGTGTCATTGCGATTTCACAAGCCATAATGACACAAGCTGCAGAGCAAGCTTTTATACAGACAACGCTTCGCCCAGTGTAGACTTGAAAATAAAGCTCTGCTCAGAGCGTAGATGCAGCAATAAAAGCCCTCTCCCAAACCTGTGTCAGGAAAGATATAAGGCAGCACTGCAGACTAGAGCCCCAATTTACGTTTCACACAACTTACAAACCTCAAGTGACAGCCTACGTAATTCACATGCGCCTACACAGTCCCTATATAAACATTCCCTTCTTTCCAAAATTATTCACTCCATTTTCCCTATTTCTATTCATCACGTCTCTTCCGTCTCCTAACTCCTGGCCGTAAAAATTCCGAGCATTTTATGCAACTTTCCTGGCTCTGCTAGAGAAAATTCTCCTGATACTAACTCGGCGTCGTTCCCGTGTGAGTTGCTCGGTAAATCACATCTGGAGCGCTGGTATTTGGGAAGCAGAGACGAGAGCCACCACTGCAAGCGAGTGCATAGGATATAGTCCCACGCTGATCATATTTGCCAGCCAATACGTCCTAAGTTATGAGAGTGGAGAGAGAGAGAGAGAGAGAAAGAGAGAGAGAAAGAGAGAGAGAGAAAGAGAGAGAGAGAGAGAGAGAGAGAGAGAGAGAGAGAGAGAGAGAGAGAGAGAGAGAGAGAGAGAGAGAGAGAGAGAGAGAGAGAGAGTACAAGGCCAACATTGTCAAAGTACCACACTTGGATCCACTTCGAGGACAGCGTGAAACAAGCTATTATGCCACAAGACGGGCAGAAAGCAGCAACTTCACTCTGGCTGTACCCTTCTCCAGAACATCACTCCATCTGAGATCATATATACCCAGGATGACTCGAGTATGGAACACATTCGTACAGCATAATGATGTCAACGAGATAAAGTCAGTTGATCAAATGAAAATGCTGGCCCACAGATGGCTCCAACTTCATCCTGTTCCCTACTTGTATGTCTCATAACAATAAAAATGCTTTCAAATGAGCTGATGTAGGTAACAGCTCTTAGCTTGCCAATAAAGTTAGGAATCCTTAACCTGTAAATAGCTTGTCAATAAAGCTAGGGATCCTTAACCTTGTCAAACCCTGTGTAAAAAAAAAAAACAAAAAAAAAAAAAAACATAGAGAGAGAGAGAGAGAGAGAGAGAGAGAGAGAGAGAGAGAGAGAGAGAGAGAGAGAGAGAGAGAGAGAGAGAGAGAGAGAGAGAGAGAGAGAGAGAGAGAGAGAGAATGTTAAAGAGTGGAGAAATGTATCTTCTCCCACCCTCGTCCTTTACTCATAACACCACTTCATCTCTTCCACCTCCCCAGAATCGTCATTCCTCTCACGTCTCCCCAATCCAAGAATCTCCTAACCCTCCACACAGACCCCCCATCCATCCCCCACACAGAAATCCCTCGTTGCTTCCCCTTTCACACCCACCTTTCTAAAGCCTCCTACCAGATACAGCCACCATGTCACTGCTCCCTTTCTCCTTGAATCCTCTCGCTCCCTTACCCTCTCCCTCGTCTTCCCTCTCTCCCACAACCACTGTGACATAATCACGGTTTCTGTGGCGTACCCGCTAGCAGAAAATAGTAAGTCAAGCGCAAGGGGAGAAAGAAATGTCAGAGCAATCATCTCTTGAAATGCGGAAACGATGACTCCTGTGGATTACAGATGTCATCTGAAGGACATCGAAGGTTGACTTTTGTCGTGTTTGAAACATGGAGAGGTATCAGCTGTCTGATTTAAAAAAATATGGAGAGGAATCAGCTACATTTTTTTAAAAATCATGGAGAGACATCAGCTGTCTGATTAAAAAAAAAACATGAAGAGGCATCACCATCATCATTAGTGTTCTTTTTAACACAAAGAGGCATCATCCATCACTTTAAACAGCCAAAACTACCTAAGCCAGTAAGGTGACAGCTATCGTAAGGAAAACACATCACCGGCTACCGTCACACACTGCACGGAGAGCTCCGTCAGAAAATGGCCTGGCGGAAGAGCTCACAGAGATGCATTAACCTTCATTGAGACGTTCCCAGGCTCCATTAAAGGTCAACATGGACCTCTAACGAAGGATATTGGGTGCTACGAGTCGCCTGATAAGATTACCGAGGACACCAACTCCTAGATTACGAGCAACTAGGCAGCGGAACACTGATGGCGAAGCCAGACGCGCTGGATACCTTTGAGCAGTTAGTCTAGTATGCAGACACTAGCTGTGCATATAAAGCTCTAATATACCATCTTATTCGAAGAGATTTATCTCGCTAAAGTTAATACAAGAAACGGCACACCCAGCAAAATAAGAGGCTTAAATTTATGAAATAACAACAACAACAATAATAATAATGGTAATACAGTGTCTATACTCTGAAGGAGGGGTGTTAATGTTGCAGTTTTATAACTGTAGTGTAAAGCACCCCTCTGGCAAGAAGTGATGAAGTGAATGATGATGAAAGTTTTTCTTTTTTCGGGCCACCCTGCCTTGGTGGGAATCGGCCGATGTGTTAAAAAAAATAATAATAATACTAAGAAGAATATAATAGTAATAATAATATTTCCACGCGATATATAGTTTTTCAAAATTGTATGACATTTAACAGAACACATGGCAAGCCCTTGGCTATGCAGAACCCAGGACATTTAACACCGACAAGTTGAAGATTGAGACACCTATGCAACATATGGGAATCTTTATTTAGGAAACGTTTCGCCACACAGTGGCTTCATCAGTCCAATACAAAGCAGAAAGGTGTAAGGAGAGGAGAAGTTTGAGTGGAGGTGATCAGACTGGGTGGGTCATGGGGCTAATCCTGGGGGTTGTCATTGGGCTATTCCGAGGAGGGACATAGACCTGCTCCGCATGGGTCAGTAGGCCTGTTGCAGTGTTCCTTCTTCCTTATGTTCTTATGTTCTCAATCAGTCCCTCAGCCTGGAGTCGATGTGTTCAGTCCATCAATCTTGTAGAATATACAGCATAGGGTCGTAGACATGGCTTATATACTGTAGTGAGGTGAGGTGAAGCAGGAGGAGGCGGGGTCATAGTGGTATCATCCACTAGTGGAAGTAGGTCTTCGTCCAAAGGT
>NC_091298.1:53436871-53456871 GCF_038502225.1 Cherax quadricarinatus
GAGAGAGAGAGAGAGAGAGAGCATAATAATATCGATAAAAAAAAGTCAGATAATGAAATTAAATCACTATCTCACAGCTTCAGCTTTGTCCTGTTCCGTTTGTAGGTTTCATAATAAAAAAATAATAAAGATAATGCAAGATAAGGATTTAAAATGAGCTGAGGTAGATAAGAGAGAGAGAGAGAGAGAGAGAGAGAGAGAGAGAGAGAGAGAGAGAGAGAGAGAGAGAGAGAGAGAAATTAACAAAAGCCATTAAATCCGAAAACTACTTTGGTGTTTCGATTTATTCCCTTGCAAAGTTGAATTTGTTGACCAAGAGCGGCAGAGAAAACTCGATGTATAGATTTTCGAAGAGGCAACATTACAGAACCACAACAGAGACTTTTACCTCTTTTATCAAAACATCCACAGCAGTTGTCTGTGTGTGTGTCTTGTTCGATGACTGATGTTGTCTAAAATATTATGAGTTTTTCCGATGTTATTATACTTCTGACTTGACTGATGTTATGACACTTTTGAGATGACTGATGTTATTACACTTGTGAGCTGACTAATGTTATTACACTTGTGAGCTGACTGATGTTATTACACTTGTGAGCTGACTGATGTTATTACACTTGTGAGCTGACTGATGTTATTACACTTGTGAGCTGACTGATGTTATTACATTTGTGAGATGACTGATGTTATTACATTTGTGAGCTGACTGATGTTATTACACTTGTGAGCTGACTGATGTTATTACACTTGTGAGCTGACTGATGTTATTACATTTGTGAGCTGACTGATGTTATTACATTTGTGAGCTGACTGATGTTATTACATTTGTGAGATGACTGATGTTATTACATTTGTGAGCTGACTGATGTTATTACACTTGTGAGCTGACTGATGTTATTACACTTGTGAGCTGACTGATGTTATTACACTTGTGAGTTGACTGATGTTATTACACTTGTGAGCTGACTGATGTTATTACACTTGTGAGCTGACTGATGTTATTACACTTGTGAGCTGACTGATGTTATTACACTTGTGAGTTGACTGATGTTATTACACTTGTGAGCTGACTGATGTTATTACACTTGTGAGTTGACTGATGTTATCACACTTTTGTGAGTTGACTACCCAGTGGACAGTGGAGAACAACATGACGTTCAGTAGTGACTAGAATGAAGAACTCAAGAGAAATACTTTATGCAAAACACAAAAAGCTAACCTAATAGAACGAAAGTAAAATGTGAAAGATCTGGGTGTAAAAATGTCGTTCAACTTTCCTTTTAAAGAACACAAACAAGGTCAACATCACGAAAGCCAGGAAAATGACGAGGTGGATAATGAGAACCTTCAAGGGAAATAGTGTTATGATGACACTTCAGATCCCTTGTGCTTCCTCTCTTACGGCGTTGTTCAGTATTGACGTCTCCATTCAGGGCAGGAGAGGTATCAGAGCTGAACAGATTCAGAGATCATTTATGATCCACATAGAGCCAATAAAGTGAAACCAAAATGTAGTCGTAAGCTTTTCTGTTTCCCGTGTGCGGGTATTTGTGTTTTGTTTCAGTCACGGTATTGTGCCTTTTTGTTCCTTAATAAAGCATTTACATTACCAGGAACACCTCACTGTCCTAAATACGTACTTACTGGAGTTGAGGAGGAGAGATACGTGATAATACATGCAAATAAGATCACAGTAAACAGGTGATATCACAATATGCAGAATAACCAATATGAAAAAATAATATAATTCTAGATAATGTCAGAAATCACGAAAGCGCTTGGAATTCTACTATTTTTTTCACAGTGGTTATTCTGCATATGATAATATATAAGTGGAAGGTGCCTGAGGACCTGGTCCTAAATCAGCATAATCGAGTGAGAGATATTTAAGAATATGCAAAAACTAACTGGACATGGAAATCCGCCAAGTGACGCATTAACCAGGCTGTGAAGAATATGTGGGCCGGAGAGCCGCCGCCAGTAACAGCCTGGCTAATCAGGCAAGCACCAGACAAACCTGGCCCAGGGCGGGGCTGTGGGAGTAGAAAAAGTCTCGAAACCCTTCAAAGGCATTTCAAAGGTATATATATTTGTGAGTTCACTAATGTTGACTAAAGTTATCACACTTGTGTGTTGAGTGATGTTATCAAAAGAGCATTTGAAAACTGGTACTACTGCATATTCTTGTGTTCGTTTGATCGTTATGATCAAAAGCACTTGTTAGGGTTGCCAAATTGCAGTACTAGTAAGACCAAAGGGAGCACATCTGAGGTAGGTATAGTGCAGCTAGTTAAACCTTTACCCCTCTGCTAGGAGGTCAGCTAGTATTTTCATGTCTCAATTGACACGTAAAATAATAAGTAAATATTGCAAACCTTATTCAGAATAAGCCCTGTGAATAGTGTATATATATATATATATATATATATATATATATATATATATATATATATATATATATATATATATATATATATATATATATATATATATATATATATATATATGTATATATATATATATAGTCTCATGTATGTACACATGTAGTAAATATATACATTACCTGCCTTACCTCGTTCACTGTGGTTGTACAAAGTAGCAGCAGCCAGCGGGAAATAATTACTGACCTGTCCTACCGAAAAATGCGCTCTATTCTTCACAATATTTTCCGAACGCCTAAAAAAAATTGTATATATTTGTTAATGATTCGATTGATCATCGCCTCCGCGTCTCGGTCTCATACTTAACCACTGTAAATACAAGGTATTACAGGAAAATACAGATGAATGTGTACTGAGTGTAAGACGTTGTAAGATTTCCTTCTCATCTTTCATGTTCATAAGACAAAGCAAACCATAACAGCATATAAGAAGGCTTCGGTTTAGTACTCTTATGACAAGATGAAGTATCTTTCCCACCTGGTTGGTTGTTATCTACCAACTTAAGACTTGTGTTTCAAGTTCATATGAGGGGATCTCTCTAAATAGTTGCTATCAACCTACTACCTACATTCCACACTCACATGACAGGAGTGTAGTACGACCCTGGATGGTTGCTTTCTGTCAACCTACTACCTACGTTCCACACTCACATGACAGGAGTGTAGTACGACCCTGGATGGTTGCTGTCTATCAACCTACTACCTACATTAATTAATTTCCTTAAACAATAAGGCTGCAAGAAATTATTCTCCAAATTACATAAAAATGTAATATAATGAGGATGTAAACTCTCATAACACTTGGGCAGTAATATATTATTTTTGAAAAAAAAAAGTGAATAACAGTCTTAATGATCCACGAAGATCAATAAATATCAAGGATCTTTGAATCCCAAAGAAACTGATAAAACTAGGCTTTTGGTCTAAAAAATAAGAGTTAATTAAACACTCAGTGTATAAGTACTGAGCTATACATTCGGTGTATATACACTGATATATGCAGTTGTTCATGAATGGTATACAATACCGACAAGATGAAAAATTAGACGCATATGCAACATCTGGGTATCTTCACATTATATCCATATATTGTACTGATAAAGCCACTGGATGGCGAAACATCTACAAATAAAAATACCCGGATGTTGTACATGTGTCTAATTCTTCATCCCATTGATATATACACACTTGATGTATATACCATATTCTCCACACTGTTTACTTCCACATGACATGACACTGTTGTTACTGGCTCTCTCAGCTACCTCAAAGACCTCCCACATAATAACTAATAGTTAGTGCGAATATTCCCTAAATTTTAACTCTAAGCCCAAGGCTCTAATATACTAAGACAGTCATTCTTTAACAATATATATGAACTCAGATTAAGAACGACTCTCAATGAATCAACAGAAGATTGGACGAGAGGCTCCAACTGTGGTCCCAAAATTTAATATACTAAAATCAATGATACCTAATTTTTCGATATGTTCAGATTGATATTCGCAGACTTAAGGAATAAAAAAAATGACTCGGTTTATTCGACAGAAAACTCCTTTTCTTTTAAGGCCTAATTCACTAGTTGGCTTATTCGACACGATATATACATTATATTATTGTAACCACGAACGAGTGGTATTGATCAATAACAACACTGCGACTAACCAAGGAGTCGAACCCATGCTGCTTTGGACCGCCTCATGGTCAGCGAAAGACAGATGACACTATAGTCCATGGGACTACACAATTCTCAGGAATGACGCATCCAGCCAAGCATAATAAAATACTACTCGTTGGGCTTGTACACTAAACAGGGAGTAGAATGAAATTAGCTCAGAAGCATCCACACCACCGTATGTTCTCGGATGACAGGTACAACATTTAGCTTGGCTGGATGCGTCATTCTTGAGAATTGTGTGGTCCCGTGGACTAGAGCGTCATCTGTCTTTCGCTCACCATGAGGCGGGCCATAGCAGCATGGGTTCGACTCCTTGGCTAGTCGCAGCGTTGTTATTGATATATATATATATATATATATATATATATATATATATATATATATATATTTTTTTTTTTTATTATCACACCGGCCGATTCCCACCAAGGCAGGGTGGCCCGAAAAAGAAAAACTTTCACCATCATTCACTCCATCACTGTCTTGCCAGAAGGGTGCTTTACACTACAGTTTTTAAACTGCAACATTAACACCCCTCCTTCAGAGTGCAGGCACTGTACTTCCCATCTCCAGGACTCAAGTCCGGCCTGCCGGTTTCCCTGAATCCCTTCATAAATGTTACTTTGCTCACACTCCAACAGCACGTCAAGTATTAAAAACCATTTGTCTCCATTCACTCCTATCAAACACGCTCACGCATGCCTGCTGGAAGTCCAAGCCCCTCGCACACAAAACCTCCTTTACCCCCTCCCTCCAACCCTTCCTAGGCCGACCCCTACCCCGCCTTCCTTCCACTACAGACTGATACACTCTTGAAGTCATTCTGTTTCGCTCCATTCTCTCTACATGTCCGAACCACCTCAACAACCCTTCCTCAGCCCTCTGGACAACAGTTTTGGTAATCCCGCACCTCCTCCTAACTTCCAAACTACGAATTCTCTGCATTATATTCACACCACACATTGCCCTCAGACATGACATCTCCACTGCCTCCAGCCTTCTCCTCGCTGCAACATTCATCACCCACGCTTCACACCCATATAAGAGCGTTGGTAAAACTATACTCTCATACATTCCCCTCTTTGCCTCCAAGGACAAAGTTCTTTGTCTCCACAGACTCCTAAGTGCACCACTCACTCTTTTTCCCTCATCAATTCTATGATTCACCTCATCTTTCATAGACCCATCCGCTGACACGTCCACTCCCAAATATCTGAATACATTCACCTCCTCCATACTCTCTCCCTCCAATCTGATATTCAATCTTTCATCACCTAATCTTTTTGTTATCCTCATAACCTTACTCTTTCCTGTATTCACCTTTAATTTTCTTCTTTTGCACACCCTACCAAATTCATCCACCAATCTCTGCAACTTCTCTTCAGAATCTCCCAAGAGCACAGTGTCATCAGCAAAGAGCAGCTGTGACAACTCCCACTTTGTGTGTGATTCTTTGTCTTTTAACTCCACGCCTCTTGCCAAGACCCTCGCATTTACTTCTCTTACAACCCCATCTATAAATATATTAAACAACCACGGTGACATCACACATCCTTGTCTAAGGCCTACCTTTACTGGGAAAAAATTTCCTTCTTTCCTACATACTCTAACTTGAGCCTCACTATCCTCGTAAAAACTCTTCACTGCTTTCAGTAACCTACCTCCTACACCATACACTTGCAACATCTGCCACATTGCCCCCCTATCCACCCTGTCATATGCCTTTTCCAAATCCATAAATGCCACAAAGACCTCTTTAGCCTTATCTAAATACTGTTCACTTATATGTTTCACTGTAAACACCTGGTCCACACACCCCCTACCTTTCCTAAAGCCTCCTTGTTCATCTGCTATCCTATTCTCCGTCTTACTCTTAATTCTTTCAATTATAACTCTACCATACACTTTACCAGGTACACTCAACAGACTTATCCCCCTATAATTTTTGCACTCTCTTTTATCCCCTTTGCCTTTATACAAAGGAACTATGCATGCTCTCTGCCAATCCCTAGGTACCTTACCCTCTTCCATACATTTATTAAATAATTGCACCAACCACTCCAAAACTATATCCCCACCTGCTTTTAACATTTCTATCTTTATCCCATCAATCCCGGCTGCCTTACCCCCTTTCATTTTGCCTACTGCCTCACGAACTTCCCCCACACTCACAACTGGCTCTTCCTCACTCCTACAAGATGTTATTCCTCCTTGCCCTATACACGAAATCACAGCTTCCCTATCTTCATCAACATTTAACAATTCCTCAAAATATTCCTTCCATCTTCCCAATACCTCTAACTCTCCATTTAATAACTCTCCTCTCCTATTTTTAACTGACAAATCCATTTGTTCTCTAGGCTTTCTTAACTTGTTAATCTCACTCCAAAACTTTTTCTTATTTTCAACAAAATTTGTTGATAACATCTCACCCACTCTCTCATTTGCTCTCTTTTTACATTGCTTCACCACTCTCTTAACTTCTCTCTTTTTCTCCATATACTCTTCCCTCCTTGCATCACTTCTACTTTGTAAAAACTTCTCATATGCTAACTTTTTCTCCCTTACTACTCTCTTTACATCATCATTCCACCAATCGCTCCTCTTCCCTCCTGCACCCACTTTCCTGTAACCACAAACTTCTGCTGAACACTCTAACACTACATTTTTAAACCTACCCCATACCTCTTCGACCCCATTGCCTATGCTCTCATTAGCCCATCTATCCTCCAATAGCTGTTTATATCTTACCCTAACTGCCTCCTCTTTTAGTTTATAAACCTTCACCTCTCTCTTCCCTGATGCTTCTATTCTCCTTGTATCCCATCTACCTTTTACTCTCAGTGTAGCTACAACTAGAAAGTGATCTGATATATCTGTGGCCCCTCTATAAACATGTACATCCTGAAGTCTACTCAACAGTCTTTTATCTACCAATACATAATCCAACAAACTACTGTCATTTCGCCCTACATCATATCGTGTATACTTATTTATCCTCTTTTTCTTAAAATATGTATTACCTATAACTAAACCCCTTTCTATACAAAGTTCAATCAAAGGGCTCCCATTATCATTTACACCTGGCACCCCAAACTTACCTACCACACCCTCTCTAAAAGTTTCTCCTACTTTAGCATTCAAGTCCCCTACCACAATTACTCTCTCACTTGGTTCAAAGGCTCCTATACATTCACTTAACATCTCCCAAAATCTCTCTCTCTCCTCTGCATTCCTCTCTTCTCCAGGTGCATACACGCTTATTATGACCCACTTCTCGCATCCAACCTTGACTTTAATCCACATAATTCTTGAATTTACACATTCATATTCTCTTTTCTCCTTCCATAACTGATCATTTAACATTACTGCTACCCCTTCCTTTGCTCTAACTCTCTCAGATACTCCAGATTTAATCCCATTTATTTCCCCCCACTGAAACTCTCCTACCCCCTTCAGCTTTGTTTCGCTTAGGGCCAGGACATCCAACTTCTTTTCATTCATAACATCAGCAATCATCTGTTTCTTGTCATCCGCACTACATCCACGCACATTTAAGCAACCCAGTTTTATAAAGTTTTTCTTCTTCTCTTTTTTAGTAATTGTATACAGGAGAAGGGGTTACTAGCCCATTGCTCCCGGCATTTTAGTCGCCTCATACGACACGCATGGCTTACGGAGGAAAGATTCTTTTCCACTTCCCCATGGACAATAGAAGAAATAAAAAAGAACAAGAGCTATTTAGAAAAAGGAGAAAAACCTAGATGTATGTATATATATATATGCATGTGCGTGTCTGTGAAGTGTGACCAAAGTGTAAGTAGGAGTAGCAAGATATCCCTGTTATCTTAGCGTGTTTATGAGACAGAAAAAGAAACCAGCAATCCTACCATCATGCAAAACAGTTACAGGTTTTTGTTTCACAGTCATCTGGCAGGACGGTAGTACTTCCCTGGGTGGTTGCTGTCTACCAACCTACTACCTATATATATATATATATATATATATATATATATATATATATATATATATATATATATATATATAGGGAGGTACCACCTCTAGGACTGTCCTGGGGACTCTCATCCTCAGAGAAAAGAATAAACTTGCTTCAGGGAAAACTCAAGGCTCTCTCTGAAGTTGTTTGAAAATTTTTCCTACCATCCCCTATATATTCTACATACGCTTTATTTAAAAGCAAGATACATTGACAAAAATACAATATGGAGTAAAACAACATAGATAACAACTCAGAGCTACATCTCGAATACTTCGTCCAGTTCCCCGGCAGTGGACCGAGTGCTCAGAGTGCTGCAGGCATTTCCTCTCTGGATCGCAACACTGAGTCTCTGAAAGAGGAAGCTGGTCGCCT
Source organism: Cherax quadricarinatus (assembly GCF_038502225.1). NCBI lineage: Eukaryota > Metazoa > Arthropoda > Malacostraca > Decapoda > Parastacidae > Cherax > Cherax quadricarinatus. The sequence continues at coordinate 53,445,359 of NC_091298.1, forward strand.
TGTGGTCCTTGGTTTCTGTGGCATGCAAAGAGTACGTAACCTTTATTCGGCGCATGGACACACCCTCATTTACAGGCTATCTCCCCCAACCAGCGAACCAGGTTGCTAAGAGTTGATGATGGGGCCCCATCGTTCAACTAGTGACCAGGTTCTAGCCAATAAGAAGGTGGGATTGACAATCGCAGAGGTTATGTGGATACCGCTCTCCTGTCTGCCCTTGTCATTCCCATTCTAGAGCTGGTTGAAGCACGGTCTGCTATCTTGTGGCTTCTATTTCTGCCTTGCTTACCGTGGAGTGCACTATATTTATCACTGTACATAGTGTACATATTGCTGTTATAATTGGTGAAGGATAATATAAGTCTAAACTTTTTCTACTGTGTTTATTTGCTCCCATTACACCTGGGATAACAGGCCATTTGAAATCCTAGGTTGTAATATGGGTAGCCTGTCCGAGAGCTGGACTTAGAGAAACGGTTGAGCTTAGGGTGAAGCTTGTAGCAGGAACATTGTGTAGCTTGCTGTTTCGCTTCGCTTTACAAATTTTGCGTGTCAGTTGCTTATGATCAGCCTTGCTATTGGGTGATCGTTCAACAGCTCGCTACTAGCTTGTTCAGTGTGCTCGCTTCGCTACGGTCAATCTTGTGTACAGTCGGCTTTGCTTGTATGCGTATTCTGCAATCGTACTGTGCATAGCTAAGCGTGTTCTGCAAATTAACGTGTTACGTTGGGGTATTCGTACTGTGCATAGCGAATAACTTATGCCACCTAGACGAGTCAGACGCCTGGTGTCGGCATATACTTTGCATAACCTACCTAAATTGTCCCTACAGCGTTGTTGGCAAATTGCTCGTTCCATTGGCATTCCCTATAAACGCACTCTCACAGCTGCGCAACTGCGTTCACTTATTGCTGACATACTTATTGAAGAAGAGATGGCACATCAAACTCCTCCCTCTACGGGAGCTAGGGAAAAAACTCTTATGTTCTCGCATGAGGAAGATGATACACCTACGGAGCAAAATGGTCAGTATGGTGCAGCTGGGTTGTCTCGAGGTGAATCAGCGTCGTTGGCACTTGAGCTGGCAAAAATCACGCTGGAGCAAACTAGGGAACAGAGAGCATTCGCAAGGGAAGAATTTGATAGGGAAAGAGAAAGGAGGCAGTTTTCGCATTCTGTAAACGATTTCAGTTTACAAAAAGCAGTACAGCTTGTTCCCCGCTTCAATGAGGCCGAACCAGAGCAATTTTTCGAAAGCTTCGAAAATCAGGCTCGAGCCTTGAGGTGGCCGGAACAGCACTGGGCAGCGTTGGTTCATACAGCATTATTGGGTAAGGCACAGGAATTTACGTCGGTATTAACTGACGCTGAATTCTCTGATTATCAAGTAGTGAAGACCACAGTGTTGGGAGCATATACATGTATCCCAGCTAAATATCGTAAGACCTTCAAATTGAACAGGCGGCAGCTTGGTCAATCCCTGGTGGACTTTGTGAGACAGCAAACCAAAGCTTTTACCAGCTGGTATAAAGCGAGTGGTGTCTCTAACTTTGAGGAGCTGGTGCAGCTTATTCTGATTGATAACCTGCTGGAGTCTGTGGGACCAGAGGTTCGTGTCTTTCTGCAGGATCGTGACTTAACCACTGCATTGGAGGCGGCCAGGTTGGCTGATACCTTCGAAACGAACCGCTCCTTGTCCGAGCGGTCCCGTCTCTCTTTTCAACAGTCTGGCGTGAGCAGAGATCGACAACATTGGAGAATGAAGTGCCAGCCGGAGGGAGAGCGTCTACGTCATCCAACCAAGTCACCTGGTGAGCCACGCTTCTCAACATATGGTCCCCCTGCGGAGAGGCAAACTACTTATGGAGCATCTCGACAACAATATCCAGAGAGGCACCAGCCAGAACGACACCACTTGCAACGTCATCAGGGAGTAAAGGGCAAGCCTGTCGTCTGCTTCAGGTGCAATAAAGTAGGTCACATCAGTTCCAACTGCCCCCAAAAACCTCAACCCATCGGGAAAATCTCTAATATCCCTAGTAACATGTCCCCTAGAGAAGTAGAAAAAGGTATGGCCCCTTATTATTGCGAAAGTCTTATTTCCCTTCAGGAAAACTCAGAACCAACTAAAGTAAATACCTTTAGAGATACTGGAGCATATTGCTCACTTGTCAGAGAAGGAATATTACCCCTTTCAGAGAATACTTCCTTGAATTCCTCAGTTTTATTGGAAGCCTATGGAGGAGCTATATATTCAGTTCCTTTGCATAAAATTTATGTACAGTGCAAATATTACACTGGGTACTTGACTGTAGGTATCTCAAAAGGATTTCCCATGAAAAATGCCATGTTATTACTGGGTAATAACATTACTACTGTTACTTCGTGTCCTGAACCTATAATGATTAATGCTTCTCCGGTGTTGGCCATAACTCGGGCAACTTCCCAAGGGTTGTCTGGAGAGAATGTTGACCTATCCTTGGACGACTCCGATCTCGGAATAGCCACATTGTTTTACGAGGAAAACTGGCCAGAGCCTCGTAGATCAAGTGAACAGACCCCGATCAAGCCTTCCTATTCCCAGGTTGCAGGATTGCCAGATGTCTCTGTTTCCATGCCCGAGGGACTGTCCTTCCGGGAGGAACAACGAAAGGACCCTTCTTTAAAATTCGCTTTTCAGGCAGCCATGGGTAAATCCTCTTGGGGTCATCCAGTCAAGTATGAAGTTAAAAATGATTATTTGGTTTGCACTGAGACTGGTAAGGAGAAAGAGGGCCGGCAATTATACGACAGGTTAGTGGTTCCAACCAAGTATAGACCTCAGATATTAAATATAGCTCATAATACGTCATCAGGAGGTCACTTAGGAATTACAAAAACCTTGTATAGAATCACAAAAGAATTTTATTGGCCAAAATTAAAGAAAGATGTGAAGAATCATATTAGGTGTTGCCGAGAATGTCAGCAAGTTGGAAAACCTGGACATTCCATTAAACCTGCACCTCTCCAACCCATACCTGCTGATGGAGAACCTTTTGCAGATTTAATTATAGATTGTGTAGGTCCACTACCTAAGTCAAAGTCTGGAAATCAGTATTTATTTACAATTATGGATAAAGTAACCAGATATCCTGAAGCGATCCCAATGCGTAGTATCAATACTAAAGCTATTCTCAAAGCTTTAACAAAATTCATTTCTTGTTTTGGCATTCCTAAAACTATACAAAGTGATCAAGGTACTAACTTCACTGCCAAAGCATTTAGGGAAGTATTAACTAGGTTAGGGATAATTCACAACTTATCCACTGCCTATCATCCTCAGTCCCAAGGCGCCTTGGAAAGATTCCACCAGACATTAAAAACAATGATGAGAAGTTTTTGCATGCACTTTCCGACAGATTGGGATGAATCTCTACCTTTGTTGCTGTTCTCAGTACGGGAGACGGTGCAAGAGTCTACAGGGTATAGTCCGTTTGAGCTGATCTTTGGGCACAATGTACGAGGTCCTCTTCGGGTGCTCAAAGAAGGATGGATGGGAGAAGACGTAAGCTCAGCACTCTACAACCCGTCTTCAAGGTTGCAGGTGGCACGTGAGTTGGCCACGGCTAACCTAAAGATAGCTCAAAGTAAGATGAAACAGAGGTATGACAAAAGTGCACAATTCCGCTCCTTCCATCCAGGAGACAAGGTGTTGGTGCAGGAACCTATACCTGGCCACACCTTGAAAGCTAGATATACGGGACCTATGCAGATTGTAAGTAGATTATCTGATTTAAATTATGTGGTAGCTCCCATTGATAAGACCTCAAAAACAAAAACTTACCACATTAATCAAATCAAGGCCTTTCATACACCAGATAAAGTCCCAGTAATGACTCTGTCCTCTACCTCTGAGGACGACTCTGACTCTTTGCACTCTATCTCTGAAATTAATACTAAACTTTCAAATTCTGTCCTCCTCAAGGATCCTAGCCCGTTAATGGATGGATTATCTGAAATACAAGCAACCAATTTAACTGAGCTTCTACAGTCATATCCTAATATTTTTTCGGATGTGCCGAAAAAATGTACGTTAGGTTACCATGATGTAGATGTGGGAAAATCTAAACCAATTAAACTCTCCCCCTACAGAGCTAATCCTGAAAAGCAAAGGCTACTTCAGCAGGAAGTAGACTTCTTGTTAGAACATGGTTTAGTGGAGGAGTCATCTAGTCCATGGGCTTCACCGTGCATCCTAGTAAAAAAGGCTGATGGAGGGTTTCGTATGTGCACAGACTACCGTAAAGTGAACGAGGTCACAATCACAGATGCTTACCCTCTTCCTCGTCTGGATGACGTAATTGACTTTGTGGGTAAGGCTACTTTTGTGTCCAAATTAGATCTCCTTAAAGGTTACTATCAGGTACCTTTGACAGATAAGGCGAAGGAAATCTCTGCCTTCGTGATTCCAGGAGGTCATTATCAGTATACAGTTACCCCCTTCGGAATGAAAAATTCCCCCTCTTCATTCCAGAAACTCATCCATCAGGCTATTAAAGGACTTGAAGGCACGGCAGCATACCTAGATGATATTGTTGTGGTGTCTGATACTTGGGATCAACACCTACTTAGACTTAAAGCTCTGTTTGAGACCTTTAAGAATTCCCAATTAACAGTTAATTTATCTAAATCTTCCTTTGGCCAGGCCACTGTCACTTTTCTAGGCCATGAAGTAGGTAGTGGTAATGTTGCACCTAAACTTGCTAAAGTTCTTTCGATTAAAGAATATCCAGTTCCTCATGATAGGAAATCTCTTCAACGTTTCCTAGGCATGATAGGATTTTACAGAAGATTCTGTAAGAATTTCTCAGATATTGTAGCCCCTCTTACCTCTCTTACCAGTCATAAAGTTCCCTTTAATTGGACGTCAGATTGTAACACTGCTTTTAATAAAGCAAAAAGATTATTGTGCTCTGCACCCATTCTCCTGTCTCCAGACTTCTCCAAACCTTTTTCATTACAGGTTGATGCTTGTGAGTCTGGGGTTGGGGCGGTACTATTACAAATCGGGAACAAGGAGCTGCAGCCAATCGCATACTTTTCAGCTAAGTTCCAGCCACATCAGAGAGCTTACTCTACCATTGAAAAAGAAGCCCTCGCGCTGGTAATGGCTTTGGAACATTTCGATGTTTATGTGGGCCAGACATCGCAGGTGGTCACAGTCTACAGTGATCACAACCCGTTAGTCTATCTCCAAGCCATGAAGAATCACAACACAAGGCTTATGCGTTGGACGCTCAGGCTGCAGCCCTACAACCTAAAAATAAATTATATTGCCGGCAAAGAAAATGTGTTGGCAGACTCTTTGTCAAGAGTCTAGTTTAATATTTTATTTAGGTTAGGATGTATTTGTGGTAACCCCCCTTTCAAGCTCTTTTTTTTATCCCCTGATGTGGGGTTTTTTTTTAGTGAGGGGATACGGGCTACCGTCCGCTTGTATCTTGGACCTATGTTGGCCTATCTGACTGCTGTCTCACTCTGAGTTTAGGGTTTGGCTTTTGGTCACTAGGAAAGCTGAGCTCTATCTAAGAGTTGGATGGTGGAGAGGATAGGCGGTCCCATTATTTGGTGCCATGGCGGCACGGTTACCACTGGGAGGTGGCAGCCTAATCCTGAGCCTTCTCGGGGGTGGGGGTGTGGCATGCAAAGAGTACGTAACCTTTATTCGGCGCATGGACACACCCTCATTTACAGGCTATCTCCCCCAACCAGCGAACCAGGTTGCTAAGAGTTGATGATGGGGCCCCATCGTTCAACTAGTGACCAGGTTCTAGCCAATAAGAAGGTGGGATTGGCAATCGCAGAGGTTATGTGGATACCGCTCTCCTGTCTGCCCTTGTCATTCCCATTCTAGAGCTGGTTGAAGCACGGTCTGCTATCTTGTGGCTTCTATTTCTGCCTTGCTTACCGTGGAGTGCACTATATTTATCACTGTACATAGTGTACATATTGCTGTTATAATTGGTGAAGGATAATATAAGTCTAAACTTTTTCTACTGTGTTTATTTGCTCCCATTACACCTGGGATAACAGGCCATTTGAAATCCTAGGTTGTAATAGTATCGCAGAAGTTATGTGGGTACCACTCTCCTGTCTGCCCTTGTCATTCCCATTCTAGAGCTGGTTGAAGCACGGTCTGCTATCTTGTGGCTTCTATTTTTGCCTTGCTTACCGTGGAGTGCACTATACTTATCACTGTACATAGTGTACATATTGCTGTTCTAAATTGGTGAAGGATAATATGTCTAAACTTTTTCTGCTGTGTTTATTTTGCTCCCATTACACCCGGGATAACAGGCTATTTGGATTCCTGGGTTGTAATATGGGTAGCCTGTCCGAGAGCTGGAGCTGGACTTAGAGAAACGGTTGAGCTTAGGGTGAAGCTCGTAGCAGGAACATTGTGCAGCTTGCATTGCATTAGCTTTGTCTACGCTTTACAAATTTTGTGTCAGTTGCTTTATGGTCAGCCTTGCTATTGTGTGATCGTTCAACAGCTCGCTACTAGCTTGTTCGGTGTGCTCGCTTCGCTACGGTCAATCTTCTAGAACAGTGTAGCTGTCCGGCATTGCTTTACAAATTTTGCGTGTCAGTTGTTACTAGCCTGTTCGGCGTGGAGAATTTTGCAGTCAGCTTTGCTTGTATGCGTATTCTGCAATCGTACTGTGCATAGCGAATAACTTATGCCACCTAAACGAGTCAGACGTCTGGTGTCGGCATATATTTTGCATAACCTACCTAATTTGTCCCTACAGCGTTGTTGGCAAATTGCTCGTTCCATTGGCATTAAATACAAACGCACTCTCACAGCTGCGCAACTGCGTTCACTGATTGCTGACATACTTATAGAAGAAGAGATGGCACATCAGACTCCTCCCTCTACGGGAGCTAGGGCAAAAACTACTATGTTTTCGCAGGAGATTGATGATACACCTACGGAGCAAAATGGTCAGTATAGTGCAGCTGGGTTGTCTCAAGGTGAATCAGCGTCGTTGGCACTTGAGCTGGCAAAAATCAATCTTGAGCAAACTAGGGAACAGAGAGCATTCGCAAGGGAAGAATTTGATAGGGAGAGAAAGGAGGCAGTTTTCGCATTCTGTAAATAATTTTAGTTTACAGAAAGCAGTACAGTTTGTTCCCCGCTTCAATGAGGCCGAACCAGAACAATTTTTCGAAAGCTTCGAAAATCAGGCTCGAGCCTTGAGGTGGCCGGAACAGCATTGGGCATCGTTGGTTCATACAGGATTATTGGGTAAGGCACAGGAATTTACGTCAGTATTAAATGACGCTGAATTTTTTGATTATCAAGTAGTGAAGACCACAGTGTTGGGAGCATATACATGTATCCCAGCCAAATATAAAAAAATTTTTAAGCTGGGCAGACGACAGCTTGGTCAATCCCTTGTGGACTTTGTGAGACAGCAAACCAAAGCTTTTACCAGCTGGTATAAAGCAAGTGGTGACTCTACCTTTGAGGAGCTTGTACAGCTTATTCTGATTGATAACCTGCTGGAGTCTGTGGGACCAGAGGTTCGAGTCTTTCTGCAGGATCGTGACTTAACCACTGTATTGGAGGCAGCCAGGTTGGCTGATACCTTCGAAACTAACCGCTCCTTGTCCGAGCGGTCCCGTCTCTTTTCAACAGCCTGGCATGAGCAGAGATCGTCAACCTTGGAGAATGAAGTGCCAACCGGAGGGAGAACGTCTACGTCAGCCAACTAAGTCACCTGGTGAGCACGCTTCTCAACTTATGGTCCACGTGCTGAGAGACAATACTCAACAGGGTGCATCTCGACAACAGTATCCAGAGAGACACCAGCCAGAGCGACACCAGTTGCAACTTCCGCAGGGAGTAAAGGGCAAGCCTGTCGTCTGCTTCCTCTGTAACAAAGTAGGTCATATCCGTCTCAACTGCTCCCACAAAACCCAACCCATTGGGAAAATCTCTAATATCCCTAGTAACATGTCCCCGAGAGAAGTAGAAAAAGGTATGGCCCCTTATTATTGCAAGAGTCTTATTTCCCTTCAGGAAAACTCAGAAACAACTGAAGTAAAGACCTTTAGAGATACTGGAGCATATTGCTCACTTGTAAGAGGGAATATTACCCCTTTCAGAGAACACTTCCTTTAATTCCTCTAGGATTCCCCATGAAAGATGCCATGTTATTACTGGGTAATAACATTACTACTGTTAGTGCGTGTCCTGAACCTATAATGAGTAATTCTTCTCCGGTGTTGGCCATAACTCGGGCAACATCCCAAGGGTTGTCTGGAGAGAATGTTGACCTATCCTTGGACGACTCCGATCTCGGAATAGCCACGTTGTTTTATGAGGCACACCGGCCGGAGCCTCGTAAATCAAGTGAACAGACCCCGATCAAGCCTTCCTATTCCCAGGTTGCAGGATTGCCAGATGTCTGTTTCCATGCCCGAGGGACTGTCCTTCCAGAGGAACAACGAAAGGACCCTTCTTTAAAATTCGCTTTTCAGGCAGCCATGGGTAAATCCTCTTTGGGTCATCCGGTCAAGTATGAAGTTAAAAACGATTATTTGATCTGCACTGAGACTGGTAAGGAGGTAGAGGGCCGGCAATTGTATGACAGGTTAGTGGTTCCAACTAAGTTTAGACCTCAAATATTAAATATAGCTCATAATACTTCATTAGGAGGTCACTTAGGAATTACAAAAACCTTGTATAGAATCGCAAAAGAATTTTATTGGCCAAAATTAAAGAAAGATGTGAAGAATCATATTAGGTGTTGCCGAGAATGTCAGCAAGTAGGGAAACCTGGACATTCCATTAAACCTGCACCTCTCCAACCTATACCTGCTGATGGAGAACCTTTTGCAGATTTAATTATAAATTGTGTAGGTCCACTACCTAGGTCAAAGTCTGGAAATCAATATTTACGATTATGGATAAAGTAACCAGATATCCTAAGGCAAATTCCCATGCGCAGTATTAATACTAAAGCTATTCTCAAAGCTTTAACGAAATTCATTTCTAGTTTTGGCATTCCTAAAATTTAAAGTGATCAAGGTACTAACTTTACTGCCAAAGCATTTAGGGAAGTATTAACTAGGTTAGGGATAATACACAACTTATCCACTGCCTATCATCCTCAGTCCCAAGGCGCCTTGGAAAGATTCCATCAGACGTTAAAAACTATGATGAGAACTTTTTGCATGCACTTTCCTACAGACTGTTGCTGTTCTCAGTACGAGAGACGGTGCAAGTCTACAAGAGTCCGTTTGAGCTGATCTATGGGCACAATGTACGAGGTCCTCTTCGGGTGCTCAAAGGATGGATGGGAGAAGACGTTAGCTCAACACTCTACAACCCGTCTTCAAGGTTACAGGTGGCACGTCAGTTAGCCAAGGCTAACCTAAAGACAGCTCAAAGTAAGATGAAACAGAGGTATGACGGAAGTGCAAAATTCCGCTCCTTCCATCCAGGAGACAAGGTGTTGGTGCAGGAACCTATACCTGGCCACACCTTGAAAGCTAGATTTACGGGACCTATGCAGATTGTAAGTAGATTATCTGATGTAAATTATGTGGTAGCTCCCATTGATAAGACCTCAAAAACTAAAATTTACCACATCAATCAATTGAAATCTTTTCATACACCAGATAAAGTCCCAGTAATGACTGTCCTCTACCTCTGAGGACCACTCTGATTCTTTGCACTCTATCTCTGAAATTAATATTAAACTTTCAAATTCTGTCCTCCTCAAGGATCCTAGCCCTTTAATGAAGGGACTATCTGAAACGCAAGCAACAAATTTAACTGAGCTTCTACAGTCATCCTAATATTTTTTCGGATGTGCCGAAAAAATGTACGTTAGGTTATCATGATGTAGATGTGGGAAACTCTAAACCAATTAAACTCTCCACCTACAGAGCTAATCCTGAAAAGCAGAGGCTACTTCAGCAGGAAGTAGATTTTTGTTAAAGCATGGTTTAGTGGAGGAGTCATCTAGTCCATGGGCTTCACCGTGCATCCTTGTGAAGAAGGTTGATGGAGGGTTTCGTATGTGTACAGACTACCGTAAGGTGAATGAGGTCACAATTACAGATGCTTACCCTCTTCCTCGTCTGGATGACGTAATTGACTTTGTGGGTAAGGCTACTTTTGTGTCCAAGTTAGATCTCCTTAAAGGTTACTATCAGGTACCTTTAACGGATAAGGCGAAGGAAATCTCTGCCTTCGTAATTCCAGGAGGTCATTATCAATATAGTTACCCCCTTCGGAATGAAAAATTCCCCCTCTTCATTCCAGAAACTTATCCATCAAGCTATTAAAGGACTTGAAGGCACGGCAGGGTACCTAGATGATATTGTTGTGGTGTCTGATACTTGGGATCAACACCTACTTAGACTTAAGGCTCTTTTTGAGACCTTTCAGAGTTCCCATTTAACAGTTAATTTATCTAAATCTTCCTTTGGCCAGGCCACTGTCACTTTTCTAGGCCATGAAGTAGGTAGTGGTAAAGTTGCACCTAAACTTGCTAAAGTTCTTGCTATTAAAGATTATCCAGTTCCTCATGACAGGAAATCTCTTCAACGTTTCCTAGGCATGATAGGATTTTACAGAAGATTCTGTAAGAATTTCTCAAGATATTATAGCCCCTCTTACCTCTTACCAGTCACAAAGTTCCCTTTAATTGGACCTCAGACTGTAACACTGCTTTTAATAAAGCAAAAAGATTAATGTGTACTGCACCCATTCTTTTGTCTCCAGACTTCTCCAAACCTTTTTCATTACAGGTTGATGCTTGTGAGTCTGGGGTTGGGGCAGTACTATTACAAATCGAGAATGAGGAGTTGCAGCCTGTAGCATACTTTTCAGCCAAGTTCCAGCCACATCAGAGGGCTTACTCTACCATTGAAAAAGAAGCCCTCGTGCTGGTACTGGCTTTGGAGCATTTCGATGTTTATGTGGGCCAGACATCGCAGGTGGTCAGTCTAGTGATCACAATCCTCTAGTATATCTCCAAGCCATGAAGAACCACAACACAAGGCTCATGCGCTGGACGCTAAGACTGCAACCATATTCACTCAGAATTAAATATATTGCCGGCAAAGAAAATGTGTTGGCGGACTCTTTATCTAGAGTCTAATATTTTTATTTATTTAGGTTAGGATGTTATATTTGTGGTAACCCCTTTTCACGCTTTTTTTTTTATCCCCTGGTGTGGGGTTTTTTTTTTAGTGAGGGGATGCGGGCTACCGTCCGCCTGTATCTTGGACCTATGCTAGCCTGACTGACTGCTGTCTCACTCTTAAGTTTAGGGTTAGGCTTTTGGTCACGAGAAAAGCTGAGCTCTATCTAAGAGTTGGATGGTGGAGAGGAAAGGCGGTCCCATTATTTTGTGCCATGGCGGCACGGTTACCACTGGGAGGTGGCAGCCTAATCCTGAGCCTTCTCGGGGTGGGGGTGTGGCATGCAAAGAGTACGTAACCTTTATTCGGC
>NC_091298.1:53461871-53481871 GCF_038502225.1 Cherax quadricarinatus
CCTTTTCATTCTATTTCAATTTGCCTCTATTCCTTTCTTTTTTATGAGTGGGAATTGTGTAGTGAGAGCTGGATTTGTACTGTAGTGTTCCTTTCTTCTTACGTTGATGAGTTCATCACATGTGTATCACTTAGACACATGTGTATCACTTAGATACATGTGTATCACTTAGACACATGTGTATTACATAGATATCTTTGTTGCTGAAGCGTTTCGCCTACACAGCAAGCCTCCTCGGTCGAATACAAGTGATTATAACACTGTAGATAATAGTAGTGGAGAGGCAATTCTGAGGTAATCAGTCCCTCAGTCCTATTGGAAGATGGCAAGTCTCTTATTCTAAGGGAGTCACCACCTTCTACCAAGGCTCAGGGACTGATCCCCCTCAAAACTACTAGTAACATCTCCGGTGTTATATTCCCCTGTATCTGAGTGACAGAAGATGGTCAGTTTCTTATTCTAAAGACCTCACCGCTTTCTAAAAAGACTGAGGAACTGGTCACCTCAAAACTACTTCCAGTGTTAGGTAAACAAAGTAAAGTGTTAAGCAAAAGGACACAAAAGCAACTAATGTGACATTTTATTGTGGCAACGTTTCACTCTCCAGGAACTTTGTTGTGGCGAAACATTGCCACAATAAAATGTCACATTAGTTGCATTTGTGTCCTTTTACTTAACATATTGTAGGTAATTCTACCAATATTAATAGTGTTATATTCCCCTTTATCACAGTAAAGAAGCCTGCAGAACAGGCGAAACATTTCATCAATAAAGATATCTAAATGTTCCACATGAATTATACTCATCAGTTTGTTGGTATTATATAACATATGATATTCTTATGCTCTTTTTCTCATGTTCTAAAGAATGGGAGTAGATGAGTGCGAGTAGGCCTACTGCAGTGTTCCTCTATTCTTACGTTCTTATCAATGGATTTACTGTATGACGTCAAAAAGAGAACCAGCAGCAACAGCAATAACAATCTCCTGCTGGCGGGGATTACACGAACTTAACTACAGCCTCACGTAACTTGGGTGAGACTTGCTCTCTCTCACCTTAACTTACACGTGGTTTGATTAAGTTACGAATTAGAGGAGCGCCTCAATAATTACGCCTGACTTAATAATGACTAAAGTGAGCACCGCTAAACCCAGTCTAATCACATATGGTATATAAATGGAGAGATGTGTTCTCTGGTATTGTAACTGAGAGGTATCTTTAAAGGTGTATACACTGAGAGATATATCTCACATGGTATATACACTGATAGGTGTATATCTCTCAGGATATATACATCAAGAGGTGTGCATGTGCATGGACATGTGCATTTGTACAGTGTCATCTCTCAGGGTATTTATATATATATATATATATATATATATATATATATATATATATATATATATATATATATATATATATATACACCAAAAAGTGTATATCCCTCAGTAGGGAAGAGTAAGAGAGAAAGAATCACTTTTATTATTATTCAAAAAGAATGAATCACAGTAGTGGGAACAATAGAATGTACAGAAATGATTCACCAGTGAGGCACTTATTCCAATTAATTTTAAATACAGTTCATGTGCTGCATAAAATTTGCATAAGTATTATGTTCGGCATAATTTCTCTACCGTGTTTGGTCAAAGTACAAAATCAGAATCCTGAGAACACAGGATTTAAATCCAAATTCTCAAAACACAGTGGATGTGAATCCTGATGCAATTAGATAAATATGAAGATTTTAAGCCAAATAATCAGAACTCAGGATTTTTTAAACCAAATTCTCAGAACACAACATTTCAATCTAATTCTTCAAAAAAACATAATTTTAATAAAAATCCTCAAAACAGAACATCTGAATCAATTAATTCCTCATAACACGGCATTTTAATAGTTTCTCAGAACGTTAGATGTCCAATATGTGGTCACCAACAGATGGCGCTGGTTATAAAGAGGGGAAAATTCGTGTATATAACACCAAAATAATATAGTCTATGTATCTTTGGCAGCGGGAAAGGCGATCGTACAGAAGTAACAATCTCTTGCGCCGGAAAGCTTATCACTTAGAATTCTGTAGACAATCATTTAAAAAGAATTTTGCAGTGATCATAAATTTAAAATTGTGTTTAACTATAAAAAAAATAAATATACGCCAAGATATATATATATTTCCTGGAGGAGGATAACTCTCGAACCTCATCACAGGTAAAGACATCAGTGCAGCTTCCCTTACCCAAAATCACCTTGGACTTCCAGCAAGCATGATTGAGTGTATTAGATAGGAATGAATGGAGGCAAATGGTTTTTAGGACTTGACGTGCTGTTGGAGTGTGAACAAGGTAACATTTATGAAGGGATTCAGGAAACCGGCAGGCCGGACTTGAGTCCTGGAGATGGGAAGTACAGTGTCTGCACTCTGAAGGAGGGATGTTAATGTTGCAGTTTTATAACTGTAGTGTAAGCGCGCCTCTGGCAAGACAAAGATGGAGTGAATGATGATGAAAGTTTTTCTTTTTCGGGCCACCCTGCCTTGGTGGGAGAAGGCCTATGTGTTAATAAAAACAATAAAATAATAATAATAATAACAAAAAATAATATAAAATAATAATAATATAATAATATAATAAAATAATAAAAATAATAATAATAATAATAATAATAATAATAATAATAATAATAATAATACAACAAGAAGAATAATAGCAATTCTCTCTCTCTCGTTAACTACACCAGAACATAAATATTCCAGTCCTTGTTAGCAAATGAAAAAATATCAAAACAATTTTTTCAGCTAATTAAAAAAGAATTTTTAAATGAAAATAAAAAAAGTCATTACATCTTTCTATTATTTTTAATGATACATATTCGAAAATGGAAGATGAAATAACTGGATATGTTAATTATTTAAGGTGATGCCCGAATAATCTCATGCTGGAATTATTTAACGAATGAATGTGGAAATAATGGAATTTTGAAGCTTTTTTTTTATCAGAAGAGAATTGTTTAAAATTGGTATAGGTGATGTTCAGAGAATTTCTCTCTCTCTCTCTCTCTCTCTCTCTCTCTCTCTCTCTCTCTCTCTCTATCTATCTATCTATCTATCTATCTCCCAAACATACATACACACATGTCACCCAAAACAGGCTAAGTTTAACGACAAGTGCCGTTGACAACCGGTAAAACACACGCACACACACACAGACATACACGGCGGGGCCAGGAACTATGACTCGACCCCTGCAACCACAATTAGGTGAGTACACACACACACACTGATTCGAGGCCAGGAGCTATGAATCGATCCCTGCAACCACAATTAGGTGAGCACACACACACACACACACATACTGACTCAGGGCCAGGAACTATGAATCGACCCCTGCACCCAGAATGAGGTAAGTACACACACACACTTGGCTAGCTTGGGCGTGGTTTAAACTAGCATGTCTGGTCAAAAAGACCAAAGCCACTCAACCAGAGACAAATCATATTAGTCCCTGGGGCAACCAGTCAGATGATTTAATTTCCTATGTACGTTTCCCGAAATGTTATTGCTTATAAATAAAACATGTTGAATATCGTTAACAAATATCACTTAGTACATTCGAAACGTTCCGCCTGCGTTGCGGGCTTCCTCAGTCGAATACAAGTGAAAACGTTTCCACAATAAAGATTCCAAAGTATTGTACATGTGTCGTACTTGTTAACTTGTCGATATTTTATAACATTCTCAGTATACCTGATCATGCATGGTTATCCTGTAGCTCTTTGGTAGCGCACTTAGTTCACACACTGAGGTCCATGGTTCGATCCCCGGTGCGGGTGATAACATTAGGGCGTGTTTCCTTAAGACACCTACAAACATAAGACTGGAGGAACACTGAAGAAGGCCTACCAGCCCAAACTAGGCAGGTCCCTCGTAACCTTAATCAAATTTACAACAGGTGTTCCTTAGGATAACATTATGAACTCTCTGGGGGTCAGTTATAATGTTTTTCTTATTCATATAGTGTAAGAGCTGTTCCAATGTCCGTCTTGTGGTAAAATAGCTGTCTTCTGGCTATCTAAGCAACGTTGGTCAGGTAGGAGACGTGTAGAATATTATAAACAATGTTAATGCCACTTATTCTTGTTTTTAAGGCTCTCCTGCAATGCCAAGTACAAAAAGGCAGTGTCGAGATGACTGGTGAGTTCCTTACATGGTGATCATCATGGTTCAACTTAGATATGATGAGAGGAGGCAGTCTAAGAGAGTGGTGCATATTCGAGGTGAGAGTAAATATATGCATCACAGAGCGTGTGGTAGCCTTTGCTGCTAGATTTACCTTGTTCACACACCACGCTCTCCCTCACTCGTTTATCCCTTTACTAACACATTCACAAACAAATAACACTCAATCCCTTCCTCTAACACCCCCTCCCCACACACACACTCTAGCATTTTCTTCATTTCAATGTTACACTCTTTAACTCTATCGATCTCACACTCCCTCACACACACGCACAAGCACGCACACACACACACACACACACACACACACACACACACACACACACACACACACACACACACACATACACACACACACACACACATGGAGGGCTAAGATGATGGAGGTGGTACTGGAAAACTTCATGCACCAACACGTAAGGGACACTACAAGAGAGAGAGGAGAGGATGAACCAGCAAGACTGGACCTAGTATTCACCTTGAGTAGTGCAGATATTCAGGACATCACATATGAAAGACCCCTTGGGGCCAGCGATCATGTGGTTTTAAGCTTCGAATACACAGTAGAGCTACAAGTGGAGGGGGAAGCAGGAAGGCCAGGACGAATGAAGCCAAACTACAAGAAAGGGGACTACACGGGAATGAGGAACTTCCTGAACGAGGTTCAGTGGGACAGAGAATTGGCAGGGAAGTCAGTTAATGAGATGATGGAATATGTAGCAACAATGTGCAAGGAGGCTGAGGAGAAGTTTATACCCAAGGGTAACAGGACTAATGAAAAAGCCAGGATGAGCCCATGGTTCACCCAAAGGTGCAGGGAGGCAAAAACCAAGTGTGCTAGGGAATGGAAGAAATATAGAAGGCAAAGGACCCAGGAGAATAAGGACAGCAGTCGTAGAGCCAGAAATGAATATGCACAGATAAGAAGGGAGGCCCAACGACAATATGATAACGACATAGCAGCGAAAGCCAAATCTGACCCAAAACTATTATACAGCCACATCAGGAGGAAAACAACAGTCAAGGACCAGGTAATCAGGCTAAGGAAGGAAGGAGGAGAGACAACAAGAAATGACCATGAAGTAAGTGAGGAACTCAACAAAAGATTCAAAGAAGTGTTCACAGAGGAAACAGAAGGGGCTCCAGAAAGACAGAGAGGTGGGGCACACCACCAAGTGCTGGACACAGTACACACAACCAAGGAAGAAGTGAAGAGGCTTCTGAGTGAGATAGATACCTCAAAGGCAATGGGGCCGGATAACATCTCTCCATGGGTCCTGAGAGAGGGAGCAGAGGCGCTATGTGTACCCCTAACAACAATATTCAATACATCTATCGAAACAGGGAGATTGCCTGAGGCATAGAAGACAGCAAATGTAGTCCCAATCTTTAAAAAAGGAGACAGACATGAAGCACCAAACTACAGACCAGTGTCACTAACATGTATAGTATGCAAAGTCATGGAGAAGATTATCAGGAGAAGAGTGGTGGAGCACCTAGAAAGTAATGATCTCATCAACAGCAGCCAACATGGTTTCAGGGACGGGAGTTCTATGACATGGTGACAACAGTAAGACAAGAGAGAGAGGGGTGGGTGGATTGCATTTTCTTGGACTGCAAGAAGGCGTTTGACACAGTTCCACACAAGAGATTAGTGCAAAAACTGGAGGACCAAGCAGGGATAACAGGGAAGGCACTACAATGGATCAGGGAATAATTGTCAGGAAGACAGCAGCGAGTCATGGTACGTGGCGAGATGTCAGGGTGGGCACCTGTGACCAGCGGGGTCCCACAGGGGTCAGTCCTAGCACCAGTGCTGTTTCTGGTATTTGTGAAAGACATGACGGAAGGAATAGAATCCGAAGAGTCCCTGTTTGCAGATGACGTGAAGTTGATGAGAAGAATTCATTCGATCGAAGACCAGGCAGAACTACAAAGGGATCTGGACAGGCTGCAGGCTTGGTCCAGCAATTGGCTGCTGGAGTTCAGCCCCACCAAGTGCAAAGTCATGAAGATTGGGGAAGGGCAAAGAAGACCGCAGACGGAGTACAGTCTAGGGGCCCAGAGACTACAAACCTCACTCAAGGAAAAAAGATCTTGGGGTGAGTATAACACCAGGCACATCTCCTGAAGCGCACATCAACCAAATAACTGCTGCAGCATATGGGCGCCTAGCTAACCTCAGAACAGCATTCCGACATCTTAATAAGGAATCGTTCAGGACCCTGTACACCGTGTACGTTAGGCCCATATTGGAGTATGCGGCACCAGTTTGGAACCCACACCTAGCCAAGCACGTAAAGAAACTAGAGAAAGTGCAAATGTTTGCCACAAGACTAGTCCCAGAGCTAAAAGGTATGTCCTACGAGGAGAGGTTAAGGGAAATCAACCTGACGACACTGGAGGACAGGAGAGATAGGGGGGACATGATAACGACATACAAATTACTGAGAGGAATTGACAAGGTAGACAAAGACAGGATGTTCCAGAGATGGGACACAGCAACAAGGGGGCACAGTTGGAAGTTGAAGACACAGATGAATCACAGGGATGTTAGGAAGTATTTCTTCAGCCACAAAGTAGTCAGGAAGTGGAATAGTTTCGGAAGCGATGTAGTGGAGGCAGGATCCATACATAGCTTTAAGCAGAGGTATGATAAAGCTCACGGTTCAGGGAGAGTGACCTAGTAGCGATCAGTGAAGAGGCGGGGCCAGGAGCTTGGACTCGACCCCTGCAACCTCAACTAGGTGAGTACTAGGTGAGGTGAGTACACACACACACACACACGCGCGCGCGCACACACACACATACACACGCGCACGCACACACACACACACACACACACACACACACACACACACACACACACACACACACACACACACACACACACACACACACACACACACACACGCACACACACACACACAAACACACACACAAACACACACACACACACACACACACACACACACACACACACACACACACACAGAGGTATGATAAAGCTCACGGTTCAGGGAGAGTAACCTAGTAGCGACCAGTGAAGAGGCGGGGGCCAGGAGCTCGGACTCGACCCCTGCAACCTCAACTAGGTGAGTACACACACACACACACACACTACCTATCTCCGTCATACTCTCCCTCACACCTTCCTTCATACCCCCCCCCCTCGCACCTTCCCTCACACACACACCCTCACCCTCTCTCACACCTCCCGTCACACATTCCCGTCACACAATTCCTCCCTCCAAGACTTACATAACCCGTCAGTCACTCACTGACGTAGTCTCGCTAATTTATATTTTTCCAGCACTCAAAGGTTCCTCCAAGATTAAAGTTGAGACTTCTTGTAAATACTTCACAAGGCATCCTCTGAGCGGCATCCTATAGTCTTTTAAGGAATTAATGTTGACACGTGACGATAATATCACCATATTATTATTATTATTATCATTATTATTATTAATGAACAATAAGGCACAATACCGTGATTGGAAAAATACATACAGTGCGTGTGACTATTTAATGGTCCAAGCTGGAGCGAAACGTCGTCATATTTCATTCTCCTGTTTGCGGGTTATTTGCGTATTATTATTATTATTATTATTATTATTATTATTATTATTATTATTATTATTATTATTATTATTATTATTATTATTACTATTATTATCAGTAGTAGTAGTAGTAAGGGGCTAGTAACCAATTCTCCTGTATAAATTACTGAATGTACAAGGAAAAGCTTTTGTTTCTTCTTTTTCGGGTCACAATGACTTGGTGGGAGACGGCTGATGTACTAAAAATAAAGTACTATTATTATTATTATTATTATTATTATTATTATTGTAGGGAAGCGCTAAACTAGTACAATTCATCTACTCGAGAATGGGAAGTAAACAGGTTAGATTCTAGGAAGAGGTAGATACTTTCTAATACCTTTAAGAGCCTATCACTGGTATCCAGACAAGCCTGGTCAAGGGCCGGGTACCTGGAGCAGGATAACTCTCGAACTCCATCACAGGTTAAGACATCAGTGCAGCTTCCCTTCCCCAAAATGATCCAACCATCTCTTCGTTGATGTAATGGTGGTGGTGTTGTAGAGCTCTTGACATCATCACATTTCCAAGGGTGTCTTGATGCCTTTGGAAGGCTCTTGAGCCTAGGAATTGGAGCTACAGTTTTGCTCCTCGGATCAGGCTGATCATCTCTCATTCTGTAGGTGCTATATGACAGCCAAGACTTTTTTTTTTTTTTGTTGGCGTGTCTGAGTATGTTGTATCTGGTACTGGTCACCATATGTGGGACGGTACATAAACCGCAGGGGTGACGGTATATAAACCACAGGTGTGACGGTATATAAACCACAAGTGTGATTTTTGTTCTTGTCTCCCAGACGGAAGAACAAAAAAAGT
The DNA here is from genome assembly GCF_038502225.1 of Cherax quadricarinatus. Taxonomy (NCBI): domain Eukaryota; kingdom Metazoa; phylum Arthropoda; class Malacostraca; order Decapoda; family Parastacidae; genus Cherax; species Cherax quadricarinatus. Next base: position 53,470,521 of record NC_091298.1, read on the forward strand.
TAGGAATTAGCAGAAACTCCTGAATATTTCAACAACTGCACAAATCCAAGTGAGAACCACTTCTAAATTGACTCACTACCAACAAGAACTTCATATATCCATAAAGAAAAATAAATGAGCCAAATTTTGAAAGAAGAGAAGGAATCAGTGTTAGCAGTCCACTAAATGACAGGAGAGCTGAACATCCAGATATTTTTCAAAATAAATGGTATAAAATACCGACACAATGGAAACATAAACACATATGCAGTTTAATGTGGTCCTTTATTGACAACGTTTCGCCCACACAGTGGGCTTTTTCAAGTCACACAGATCTGTGTGTGACTTGAAAAAGCCCACTGTGTGGGCGAAACGTTGTCAATAAAGGATCACATTAAACTGCGTATGTGTTTATGTTTCCATCCAGATATTTTTCTTAGCAACTCTTCCTGCCTACAGATCATATATTTGACATACCTGAAGGCTTGATTCCCTGGGTCAGTGCCCCCGCGGCCTGGTCCCGGACCAGGTGGATCAAAGCCTGATCAATCAGGCTGTTACTGGTGGCCGTACGCAGTCCAGTGTGTGAAGTACAGCTCGGCTGGTTAGGAATTGATTTGAGGAACTTATCAAATTCTCTCTTGACGACAGCTAGAGGTTTGTTGATAATTTCCCTTACGTACAAAGCGAGGATTTTGTAAAGTCGGGGACCGCTGACACTCAACATGTTTTCTCTTAGTACAACCGTCGGGTCTCTGGGTATTCTTTGGGGGCACTTTGCACCGTTTACAATTTCTCTTGCATTCTTATGGAGTAATTTCGGTGTGAAGGTTTGGGACAAGTCCTTCCAGGATTTTCTAAGTTTAATTTATAATGAACTTTTCTCGGCTTCGTTCCAAGAAATACAGCTCTTGCAATTTCAGGCTACCAGTAGTTCAGATATTTGATTATAAGAGCAGCAAAAGTTCTCTTTACGTTTTCCAGTTTGGCAGTCTAGCCAGCCTTGAAGGCTGGATGTTAGTATACTCAGTATTCCAGCCTGGAGGAGACAAGTGACTTGAAAGATTATCATCATTAGCTCAGCATCTCTTATCTTGAACGTTCCAGTTATCCAGCCTATTTTCCTTGCGATAGCGATAACAACGTTGTTGTCAAAGGAAATACAAAATATACTTATTCATGCTTGCCACAACTACTAGATCAGAATAACGGAACTGCGGAGGATTTTGAAGAAACCCAAAACACAGTTGTGGTCTACACCGACTTCGCTAATGCATTTCAGAAATGCGATTACACAGTGACAGAACATAAAATAATGGGGAAGTGGAACAGAATTCTTCCTCCGTAAACCATGCGTGTCTTATGAAGCGACTAGAATGCCAGGAGCAAGGAGCTAGTAACACCTTCTCTTGTATACATTACTAAATTTAAAAAGAGAAGCTCTCGATTTTCGTTTTAGGTCACCCTGTCTCGGTGGGATATGGCCGGTTTGTTGAAAAAAAATGTATAACAGGAAAATTAGGAAAATAAATACAGTAATTAATTTTCTAACTTAATGAGTATCAAAGAGTGAAAGTAAAAAAAAGCGGAAAATAAATCCTTAGCAAAGTAAAAAGCTCAGTATACCAAAGCAGAGTCCCAGAACCTCCACTGTTTCTCATCTTCATAGCGGACGCATAGAGACACAGCCACAGCAGACTTTATCAAAACAAGCCTGAAAGCCAGAGACACAGCCACAGCAGACTGTATCAAAACAAGCCTGAAAGCCACATCAGTTAAAGACACGGAAAAATTGCAAGCAGATACTGATAAAGCCTACCAATCAGCAATGGAAAATAATATCGTGTTCAATGACAGAAATTCCATCTGTTTGCATATGGAAAGAATAAAGAACTCTACAACGAGCATTAGACACAAAACACAGTAGGATCATCTCATAGAAAGAAAGGAACACTTTAAAACACTTGGATATAATAATGTCAGGCGATTTATTTAGAACACATAATACAGCGCATGCCGAGGCCACAAAATGACAAGGTTGATAAAGAGAACTTTCAGAATACGAAAAAGAATGCAAATGTTGACACTATTCATATCATGTGTACACTATCGTTAAAATTATGTGCTGCTGGCAGCTCTCTTCAAGGTAAGAGATATATCAGAGATGGAATAGGTACACATACTGAGTATTCCTCTAAATACTTGGAATGTACTCTCTGGAGCGAGGATGAGATATATACCTGACAATACCTATCAGGAAGACCAGATTTAAATCACTATATACCACAACAAGGTACAGGAGTGAGAGATATGAGAGTAAGTGAAAAACAGCCCCCAGTGAACAGCAGAGGCGTCATATTCACAATAAGAGAACTCCGTGTCAACATCCGAGGCCCAAGAATACTCAACCTGTTACCAGTACATGTCAAAAACAATGCCGGAATAAATGTACTTCAAGAGGTAACTAGATCAATGCCTCCGTCAAGTGTCTTATCAGACAGAACGTGCTAGAAATGTGGGCCAGCGGGCCGGAGAAGAGGCAATCAACAGGAGAGCCTGGTCCCAGGCCGGGCTGCCAGGGTTAAAAACTGGTTACAGATCTGACGTCAGACAAGCAGCAACCTCCCCTGTACATCAGAAGGCGCAGCTGTTACAGTGAATACAGGTGTGATGTTAGACAGCGCACCGGTGTAATGGTTGATAGAGCACAGGTGTGATGGTAGATACAGCACAGGTGTGATGGTAGATATTGCACAAGTGTGATGAAACATAAATCACAGCTGTGAAGGAACATAAATCACGGCTGTGAAGGAACATAAATCACAGCTGTGAAGGAACATAAATCACAGTTATATTGATGTTTTACAAAGGCAGGAAATTGGACACCTGAGAGCAACAGAAATATATTTTTTTCCTTCTTGCTAATTAAGTGAGAGAAGACGAGAACAACTCTCTTTCTCTCTCTCTCTCTCTCTCTCTCTCTCTCTCTCTCTCTCTCTCTCTCTCTCTCTCTCTCTCTGTCTCTCTCTCTCTCTCCCACTCTCTCACACCGTCAAAAATGTCTTTCATCAATGTTCATAAAGAATAGTGTAATTGAAAGCAGTTCTTCTGGCGCCAGTACCAGACACTTCCTCTAACACAAGGTACAGGAAGTGTCTGCCACTGCCAGTTTATTGAAAAGGAATTCGAAATTGTGGCTTAATTATATCATGGCTTAAAAAAATTATCGTTTACTAAATTATGGCTTAATAAATTATGGATTGATGAATTATGGTTTAAGAAATTATAAATTTATAAATTATGGTTTAATAAATTTGGAGATTTATAGATTATGGTTTAATAAAGTATGGATTTATAAATTATGGTTTAATAATTTATTGTTTAATAAATTAATAAATTCCTGAGGCTTGCCTTGATATATACCTAAATAATTATCTAATTTTTTTTAATTATCTCAGAAATGTTAATTATGGAGATAAATTTGCATAACAAATGTTATTTATAAACAGAAATGTTAATTATATATGAAATTTTAATTAGGGATAGAAATGTCGTATTATTTTACTATCTTTAGGAGTAGTAATGTACTATTATTATAGACACAAATGTCGTTCTTTTAAAGATACAAATGTCGTTCTTTTATATATACAAATGTCGTTCTTTTAAAGGGACAAATGTCGTTCCTTTACAGATACAAATGTCGTTCCTTTACAGATACAAATGTCGTTCTTTTATAGATACAAATGTCGTTCTCTTGTTATAGATACAAATGTCGTACATCTATAGATACGAATGTCGATCTTTTATTATAGATACAAATGTCCTCTTATAGATACAAATGTCGTTCTCTTGTTATAGATACAAACGTCGCTCTCTTGTTATATATGCGAATATTTTTTCTCCTCAAACTTTCCGTTATTATTATTTCGTTCGTAACACGAAAACGCCTCATCCGATCGGCTTCACATTTTCAAGGTTAGTGTACGGTAACCAGGCCAAAATTCCGGGAACAATTGCTATTTGCAGGTGCACTGTGACCAAAGTTGTTGAACCCATTCCAAGCATCCTGTAATGGCTTGGATAACTTGGGAAAGCCTCTGCGGTGTAGATTCGAACGTTCAAACAAATTACTTATTAATTTGACGACAGCGGAGAGTGAAACTCAACTGTGTATAGTCACATTTACTTTCATCACCTTCCTCTTACCTAAGTTTGCTTTTAATTTTCTTCTTATATCTATATAATATATATATATATATATATATATATATATATATATATATATATATATATATATATATATATATATATATATATATACATATATATACATATATATATATCTATATATATATATATATATATATATATATATATATATATATATATATATATATCGTGCCGAATAGGCAGAACTTGCCATCTTGGCTTAAATAGCAAGGCTCATCTTGCCATATAAGACAAGTGAAAATTTGTGTATGCAATAATTTCGCCAAAATCATTCTGAACCTAACGAAAAAAATATATTTCACTGTTTTTGTTTAGTATTAAATTATTGTAAACAAATCTAAAATATATTTAGTTGGGTTAGGCTAAAATAAATTGCGTTTGTTATAATAAGGTTAGGTAAGTTTTCTAAGTTCCTTTTGGTGCAAAATTATAAATTTTTACATCAACATTAATGAAAAATATATATCTTTAAACGTATAAGAGAAAATTTTAGAAAGGATTTAATTTTAAATGAGTTCTTGCTAATTGACCAGTTTTACATATTCGGCACGACATATACATATATATATATATATATGTCGTGCCGAATAGGCAGAACTTGCGAGCTTGGCTTAAATAGCAACGCTCATCTTGCCATATAGGACAAGTGAAAATTTGTGTATGCAATAATTTCGCCAAAATCATTCTGAACCTAACGAAAAAAAATATATTTCACTGTGTTTGTTTAGTATTAAATTATTGTAAACAAATCTAAAATATATTTAGTTGGGTTAGGTTAAAATAAATTGTTCTTGTTATAATAAGGTTAGGTAAGTTTTCTAAGATTCTTTTGGTGCAAAATTAAAAATTTTTACATCAACAATAATGAAAAAAATATATCTATAAACCTATAAGTGAAAATTTTAGAAAGGACTTAATTTTAAATTAGTTCTTGTTAATTGACCAGTTTTACATATTCGGCACGACATATATATATATATATATATATATATATATATATATATATATATATATATATATATATATATATATATATATATATATATATATATATATATATATATATATAGCAACGCTCATCTTGCCATATAGGACAAGTGAAAATTTGTGTATGCAATAATTTCGTCAAAATCATTCTGAACCTAACGAAAAAAATACATTTCACTGTGTTTGTTTATTATTAAATTATTGTAAACTTATCTAAAATATATTTAGTTAGGTTAGGCTAAAATAAATTACACTTGTTATAATAAGGTTAGGTAAGTTTTCTAAGATTCTTTTGGTGCAAAATTAAAAATTTTTACATCAACATTAATGAAAAAAATATATCTTTAAACGTATAAGAGAAAATTTTAGAAAGGACTTAATTTTAAATGAGTTCTTGCTAAATGACCAGTTTTAACTATTCGGCACGACATATATATATATATATATATATATATATATATATATATATATATATATATATATATATATATATATATATATATATACGCGCGCTCCCATATTCATCCACCAACCTTAGCAACTTTCCTTTAAAATTTCTTAAAAGAAATGTGTTCTATCAAAAAAAAAATAAAAAAAAAAATAAATAAAGCAACTGTGACAACTCTAACCTTGTATTAAATTTCTTAACTTTTAATGCCACACCTCTCTCCAACACCCTAGCCTTCACTTTTTTTACAACCCTATCTAAATATGTTAAACAACCATGATAACATCACACACCTCTCTGTTCTTTGCACATTTAAATTCTGCATTATTCAGCAATCTGCATATTTCAATCCTAGTCATCAGTCGTGCATACCTACAGTCTGCAGTAATGTGTGCTTTTAAAACCTACAGTCTTCAGTCATGTGTGCATTTAAAACCTACAGTCTTCAGTCATGTGTGCATTTAAAACCTACAGTCTTCAGTCATGTGTGCATTTAAAACCTACAGTCTTCAGTCATGTGTACATTTAAAACCTAGTCTTCAGTCATGTGTGTATGTAAAACCTACAGTCTTCAGTCATGTGTACATTTAAAACCTACAGTCTTCAGTTATATGAACTGCATCTTCTTGGACTACAGGAAAACATATGATAAAATGTCACACCAAAGATTAATCCAGAAATTAGATGGAAAGCCAAAGTTAGAAGGCAGGGTGCTCCAGTGGGTCAGGGAGTATCTGAATTACAGGGTAACTAGCTGGGTTCCGCGTGGATCAGCACTAGGACGGCAACTGTTCCTAATATACGTGAAGGATCTACAAGAGAGGGTTGAATCCTATGTATCATTGTTGACAGGTGATGAAAAATTAATGATAATAATAATGACAACAGAAGATAGTGATAAACTTCATGAAGACATCAACAGGTCGAACATCAAAATGGTATAAATACCGACAGGTTGTTAGGTAAGACACATATGCAACAGTTAGACAACTTTATTCCGAAACGTTTCGCCTACACAGTAGGCTTCTTCAGTCGAATACAGAAAGTAGGCAGGAACAGTAGAGATGTGAAGACGATGTAATCAGTCCATCACCCTTGAAGTCGTAGAATTTGAGGTTGTCAGTCCCTCAGCCTGGAGCAGTTCAGTTCCATAGTCAGGAACTATCTGAAGATCAACAGGTCGTGCGAACTGGAGAAGGTGAGGGCAAACCGGACACAAAGTACATCATAGACATAAAGACGCTGCCAATTATCAGAGAGTGAAAAGGACCTGGGATAGATATAACATTAAGCATAACTCCAGAAATGCATATAAACCGTCAGCTGGCATATGCAAGATCAGCAAACATCATTATTCACCAACTTGAATAAAGAAACTTACAGAACCTTTTGCATGACATTATGCCAGCATGAAGCCCACAACTGATAAAGCAAGTGAAGAAGTTCAGGGAAAGGCCAAAGGTTTGCAACCAGGCTAGTACAAGAACCCAGAGAAATGCACTGTGAGGAGAGAATGAAGGAGTTGAACCTGCAGGAGAGAAGGCGAGACAGGATTACGACATAGAAAATTTTAAGGGCGACTGAAAGGGATAAGAACAGACTGTTTGAATTAAGAGGACCAGAATCAAAGAAACAGTTGGAAGCTGAAGATACAGATACGAATTATAGGGATACTAGCAAGTGTTTCTATTATCTCAGGGTGTTTGAAAAATGGAATGACTTGAATGAGGCAGTGGTGGAGGAAACTATATATGTAATTCTATGAGTAGATATAAGGCCCAAGAGGCCAGAAGTCAGTGATGCCAATCAAAGTGGTCTAAAGGCGGGACCAGGAGCTGAGTCTCGACCCCCGCAAACAAACCTAAGTGAATACAGACATACATGGCTACCTGGACTAGACAACATTTCTTCATGAATTCTGAGAAAATGAGCAGAAAAACTGTGTGAACCATTAGGTGGAATCCTGAACAAGTCAGCTTCAACAAAGCAGCTGCCGGGGGTGTGGAAAACAGCGAATGTAGTCCCGTTATTAAGAAAGGGGACACAGAGGTAGTATTAAACTACAAACCAGTGTCACTAACATGCATAGTATGGAAGGATATGGAGAGGAGCGGGTTCATAAACAATAACCAACACGGTTTTAGAGATGGTAAATCCCGTTTCACAAATCTGCTTCAGTTCTATAACAAGGTAACGAAAGTTATGTAAGAGAGAGAGAGAGAGAGAGAGAGAGAGAGAGAGAGAGAGAGAGAGAGAGAAGGATGGGTGGACTGTATATTTCTCGACTGTAAGAAGGCGCTCGATTATTATTATTATTATTATTATTATTATTATTATTATTATTATTATTATTATTATTATTATAATCAAGGTGGAAGCGCTAAACCTGTAGGATGGATATTGAGATTTAATTCAGGGAACTGAAGCACAGATCCAATTCCTTAGATTAAGAGCCCCAGCATCATGGAGCTTTCCTTGAGGGAAAGGCGCTTGATACAGTACATAATAGGAGGTTGGGATAAAAGTCAGAGTAGCAGGTAGGAATAACTGGGAAAGAACTACAGTGGGTCAAGGAACGAAACAACGAGTTATTATTCAGTTGGAGCTGTGGGAATGGGCGACTGTAACGAATGGGGTTCCACAAGGGTCAGTACTTGCACCACCAATGTTTCTTATGTACGTAAACAACATGACATAACAAATCGAGTCAATAATGTCCTGTTCGCAGATGTGACTTTTTTCATTAGGATTTTTCATTATAAGAAATATATAAAGAAAGAATTTTATCTCATGAAAAATATTATTAATCTATCAGAGCATTTTACTAACCGCCCTGGAAAAAATATTATTAATCTATCAGAGCATTTTACTAACCGCCCTGGAAAAATAAGTATGCCATTGCGGAAGCAACGTTACGCACTCATTTTCAGAGACCGTTTAACCAAATGATCCTGATAAGCAAGTTTATCCTTGGGAGAACATAACGTACTCATTTTTTAAGACCATTCTCCTAAACGGTCTTGAAGAATGAACGTACTATCACGGGAGCATGGCATACAAATTTCTGGAGACCGTTTTGGCAAACGGTCTAGAAAAGTGAATACACCTTGTTGACAACATGACTCACTTCTGGGGACAGTTTGGGAAAATGGTTCTGATAAGCATGTTTGCCATTGTTAGAACATAGCATTAAACTTTTTTTAATTAAGACATTTACTGATTTTATTTTTCTTGGTGAAGAAATTTCTTCAGTAAAAATTTCCTCAAAAAAAAAAAAAATATCGATTTGGATTTTTTTTTTAGTAAAGACAATTCTTCACTGAGATTTTCCTGATAGAAGAAATGTATTGATTTTGGTTTTTCTTACTTAAGACATTTTTACACTCAGATTTTCCTTAATGAGGATTTTGCTTCATAAGCAATTAATGTTTACTGGTTTACCTGGAGTTTACCTGGAGAGAGTTCCGGGGGTCAACGCCCCCGCGGCCCGGTCTGTAGGAGTTACTATATATTACCATTGATCCTAAAAACACTGCTTCCATGCTGCTGACTGTACCTAAGATTTCTGTCTAAAACCTGTGCATAAGACCTGTACCTAAAACACTGGTACCTAAGTTTTATATTTAAGACCTGTACCTATAACACTAGTACCTAAGACCTGCACCTAAAACACTAGTACCTAAGACCCGTACCTGAAACACTAGTACCTAACACCTGCACCTAAAACACTAGTACCTACGACCCGTACCAGAAACACTAGTACCTAAGACCTGTACCTGAAACACTAGTACCTAAGACCTGTACCTAAAACACTAGTACCTAAGACCTGTACCTAAAACACTAGTACCTAAGACCCGCACCTGAAATACTAGTGCCTAAGACCTGTATCTAAAACACTAGTACCTAAGATCCGCACTTGAAACACTAGTACCTAAGACCTGTACCTAAAACACTAGTACCTAAGACTTGTACCTAAAACACTTGTACCTAAGACCTGCACCTAAACCATTAGTATCTAAGACTTGTACCTATAACACTTGTACCTAAGTTTTATACCTAAGACACGTACCTAAAACACGAGCACCTAAAACCTGTACCTAAAACACTTGTACCTAAGACCTGTACCTAAACCATTAGTATCTAAGACTTGTACCTAAGTTTTATACCTAAGACACGTACCTAAAACACGAGTACCTAAGACCTGTACCTAAAACACTTGTACCTAAGTTTTATATCTAAGACTCGTACCTAAAACACTAATACCTAAGACCAGTACCTAAAATACTAGTATCTAAGCCTTATACATAAGACTTATACCTAAAATACTTGTAACTATACGTAACACTGAAACTAGTACACCTAATTTATTCATATGGAAATAGTCACCCACACTTTGACTATACGATATATAACGTAATGTTATCTGACGTTTCAACACATAAGTTATCATACATAAAGAACTCAAGATTCTTTTTCCAGAAGTTCAATTTTCTTCCTGCAATTTTTTCCTATCTGTTGCGCTCTGGTGAAAACAGAAGAATTCTTGCAAGGCAGCATCTTCCTCTGATCCTAGTGGCTTTAGGTGGGCTCTCAGATTATTCCCAGTTCCTGGGAGCGGCTCAAAAAGCCTCTCTCTCCCTCTCTCTCTCTCTCTCTCAAAATATTCCCAGTTCTCGGTATCGTCTCTAGAAATCTTTTAGAACATTTGCAATTCAAAGAAGCGACTGAGGAACATCTCAGAATATTCCCGGTTATCATGAGAAGTCCAAGGTGACCTCTCAGAATATTCCCGGTTACCAGGAAAGGCTCAGAAACCCTGTCTCACAGAATATTACCGGTTTCCTGGAGCTCCTCTCTCCCTCTCTCTCTCTCACACAGAATATTACCACTTTCCGTGAGTTCCTCTCTTTCACAGAATATTCCTAATTTCTGGGAATGGCTCTAGAACCTTTCCTCTCTCAGAATATTCCCCAAACGTGACCGGGTGAGTACCATAACTGAGAAACAAAGGATACAAAGTAATTACCCAAACCTCGCGCCACTGAAGAAGCAGAGAAGAAGAGACATGGAACTGACATACAAAGTACTCTGCCACAGATAGAATGAAAAATAAAATAACAGATAATTTACCACGGAGGGAGCAGGATGACAGGACACTGTTGGAAGCTGATATACCTGTGGCCGGGTGGTATACCTGTGACTGGGTAGCATACCTGTGACCGAATGATATACCTGTGACCGGGTGGTGTACCTGTGACATGTTTCGAGAGTCATCTTACACTCGCAGCCCGACCAGAGGCAAGGCTTTTTCCGGTGAATGCCTGATCAACCAGGCTGTTGCCTGATCAACCAGGCTATTGCATGATCAACCAGGCTGTTACCTGATCAACTAGGCTATTGCCTGATCAACCAGGCTGTTCTGAAGTGCTGGTTTAACTTTATGGCATTAAATAAGGAAGACTGAAGAATAACGTAATAGAAGCTTAATTCAATCAGTTCTTAAAGCTAGCTGAGAGGAAGTTGAAAGATGGGGCCAAGAACTGAAGCTCAACACCGGTAAATTGTTGAAACAGTGGCAAGCTGCCGACAGCTGGTGAAAAACATAGAAATACAGTGAAGCTTTTTATTTGTACAAATCTTGTACACTGTATTAATGTTGGTAGAATTACCCTCAATATGCTAGGTAAAAGGACACAAGTGAAACTAA
>NC_091298.1:53484371-53489371 GCF_038502225.1 Cherax quadricarinatus
GTAAGAGTGAACCTTCATATTATGACATGACGGAACTGTAATGAAACACACAACACACACACACACACACACACACACACACACACACACACACACACACACACACACACACACACACACACACACACACACACACACACACACACACACACACACACACACACACACACACACACACACACACCCACACATACACACACACGCACACACACACACACACAACAACGGAGACATGCCGTACACGAAGGCCCTATCAGACCCACGTGGGGCCAGGGAAAAGACGATGAGCACACTGAGATCAAGCGACAGGTCTGAAGACAATGATGGAAATTCAAAGTCAGGCGCAGACAAGGGGATGGTAAGCAACAACGGAGACACGCCGTACACGAAGGCCCTATCAGACCCACGTGGGGCCAGGGAAAAGACGATGAGCACACTAAGATCAAGCGACAGGTCCGAAGACAATGAAGGTTTGTTATATGCAGAGATTCTAACAGCCAACTGCAGTAGCAAGGGACAGCTGGCCAGGAAAGACAGTCCACTGAGAATAGAAGTTTCAGATATGACAGGGACTGAAGGCAAGAACATGTCAATGGAAGGAAATAAAATGCCTCAGAGGAAGCAGATGGAGACTCAGTGGGAGGAGGAAAGGGCGAGGTCAGTCTTTGTGTACGGGCTCCAAGAAGCCAAGGGGGCCAACTTTGAAGAAATAAAACAGGAGGAGAAAAAAATGATTGAAGGCATCATGAAAACAATAGGGGAGGGCAATATGACCCAGGTGACAAATTTTCAGAGAATTGGGTGGTTTGCGAGTGGAAGGATACGGCCTGTCAGAGTAACTTTCAAGGAAGAATCAGTTCGAATCAGGATTCTGCAAGAGAAAGCAAGACTGAGGGACAAAGAGGGGTACCAGAGAGTATACCTCGACCGCGACAGAACACAAGAAGAAAGGACTACACTGAAGGAGAGGGTACAGAGACGCAAGGAGGAACGAGAAGCAATGAAAATGAGCAGGACCCAGACACAGGAGGAAGGGCAAACACACCCCACAGAATCTCCCACCAAAAGACCCCACCCGCGACATTCCCAACGCAACTGAGCAACCTATACTACAACCCACTCACTGTTCCCTCTGCCACCAACCCCCATATCACAAACCTCACCCCAACAGCTGTCCCTTATGGGCATTCTGACCCCACCCCCATCAACACATACCCCACCTACACCACAGCCCCATATAGGCCCCCACCAAGGCTCTCGCTCCCCCAACCCCAATATACTTGCATGACCACAATGATAGAAAAGAAACTAAAGGTTTGGTACACAAACGCGGATGGAATAATGAATAAACATGAGGAGTGGAATGAAAGAATCAGCGAAAAATCCCCAGACATCATAGCAGTCACAGAAACAAAACTCGCTGAGACAATAACAGACACAATCTTCCCAACAGGATATCAGATCCTGAGGAAAGATAGAAGGAGTAGAGGGGGAGGAGGGGTTGCACTGCTCATAAAACACCAATGGGGATTTGAGGAAATGGAAGGCATGGACATGATTGGAGAAAGAGACTACATTGTAGGTACAATTCAGTCCGGAGAACATAAAGTAGTCATTGGAGTGATGTATAACCCACCACAGAACTGCAGGAGGCCAAGAGAGGAGTACGAAGAAAACAACAGGGTGATGGTGGACACACTGGCTGAGGTGGCAAGAAGAGCTCACTCGAGCAGAGCAAAGTTACTGGTAATGGGCGATTTCAACCACAGGGAGATCGACTGGGAAAACCTGGAGCCACATGGGGGTCCCGAAACATGGAGAGCCAAGATGATGGATGTGGTACTTGAAAACCTCATGCATCAACATGTCAGGGACACAACCAGAGAGAGAGGGGAGGATGAGCCAGCAAGAATGGATCTTGTGTTCACCCTGAGCAGTTCAGACATCGAGAACATCACTTACTAGAGGCCCCTTGGAGCTAGCGATCATGTGGTTCTGAGTTTTGACTATATAGTAGAGTTACAAGTGGAGAAGGTAACAGGAACTGAAGGGGACAGGCCAAACTATAAAAGGGGGGACTACACAGGTATGAGAAACTTCCTGCAGGAGGTTCAGTGGGACAGAGAAATGGTAGGAAAATCAGTAAACGAGATGATGGAATATGTGGCAACAAAGTGCAAGGAGGCAGAGGAAAGTTTTGTTCCCAAGGGAAACAGAAATAATAGGAAGACCAAAACGAGTCCTTGGTTTACCCGAAGGTGTAGGGAGGCAAAAACTAAGTGCAACAGAGAATGGAAAAGGTACAGGAGGCATAGGACCCAGGAAAACAAGGAGTATTAGTAGAAGAGCCAGAAACGAGTATGCGCAGATAAGGAGGGAGGCCCAGCGACAGTATGAAAACGACATAGCATCGAAAGTCAAATCTGACCCGAAACTGCTGTATAGCCACATTAGGAGGAAGACAACAGTCAAGGACCAGGTGATAAGGCTGAGGAAAGAAGGTGGAGAACTCACAAGAAACGACCAAGAGGTATGTGAGGAGCTCAACACGAGATTTAAGGAAGTATTTACAGTAGAGACAGGAAGGACTCTGGGGGGACAGACCAGATGGGGACACCAACAAGGAATACACCAACAAGTGTTGGACGACATACATACAGATGAGGAGGAGGTGAAGAAACTGCTAAGGGACATCGATACCTCAAAGGCAATGGGACCGGACAACATCTCTCCATGGGTCCTTAGAGAGGGAGCAGATATGTTGTGCGTACCACTTACCACAATCTTCAACACATCCCTGGAAACTGGGCAACTACCTGAGGTATGGAAGACGGCAAATGTAGTTCCCATTTTCAAAAAAGGAGACAGAAAAGAGGCGCTAAACTATAGACCTGTGTCATTGACGTGTATAGTATGCAAAATTATGGAGAAGATTATCAGGAGGAGAGTGGTGGAGCACCTGGAACGGAACAGGAGTATAAATGCCAACCAGCACGGATTCACGGAAGGCAAATCCTGTGTCACAAACCTTCTGGAGTTTTATGATAAAATAACAGAAGTAAGACAAGAGAGAGAGGGGTGGGTTGATTGCATCTTCTTGGACTGCAAGAAGGCCTTTGACACAGTTCCTCACAAGAGATTAGTGCAGAAGCTAGAGCATCAGGCGCATATAACAGGAAGGGCACTGCAATGGATCAGAGAATACCTGACAGGGAGGCAACAACGAGTCATGGTACGTAATGATGTATCACAGTGGGCACCTGTGACGAGCGGGGTCCCACAGGGGTCGGTCCTAGGACCAGTGCTATTTTTGGTATATGTGAACGACATGACGGAAGGGTTAGACTCAGAAGTGTCCCTGTTTGCAGATGATGTGAAGTTAATGAGGAGAATTAAATCTGATGAGGACCAGGCAGGACTTCAAAGAGACCTGGACAGACTGGACACCTGGTCCAGCAAATGGCTTCTCGAATTTAATCGTGCCAAATGCAAAGTCATGAAGATAGGGGAAGGGCACAGAAGACCACAGACAGAGTATAGGCTAGGTGGCCAAAGACTGCAAACCTCACTCAAGGAGAAAGATCTTGGGGTGAGTATAACACCGAGCATGTCTCCGGAAGCACACATCAATCAGATAACTGCTGCAGCATATGGGCGCCTGGCAAACCTGAGAACAGCATTCCGACACCTTAGTAAGGAATCATTCAAGACACTGTACACCGTGTATGTCAGGCCCATACTGGAGTATGCAGCACCTGTTTGGAACCCGCACTTGATAAAGCACGTCAAGAAACTAGAGAAAGTACAAAGGTTTGCAACAAGGTTAGTTCCAGAGCTAAGGGGAATGTCCTATGAAGAAAGATTAAGGGAAATCGGCCTGACGACACTGGAGGACAGGAGGGTCAGGGGAGACATGATAACGACATATAAAATACTGCGTGGAATAGACAAGGTGGACAAGGACAGGATGTTCCAGGGAGGGGACACAGAAACAAGAGGCCACAATTGGAAGTTGAAGACACAAATGAGTCAGAGAGATAGTAGGAAGTATTTCTTCAGTCATAGAGTTGTAAGGCAGTGGAATAGCCTAGAAAATGACGTAGTGGAGGCAGGAACCATACACAGTTTTAAGACGAGGTTTGATAAAGCTCATGGAGCGGGGAGAGAGAGGGTCTAGTAGCAACCGGTGAAGAGGCGGGGCCAGGACTCGACCCCTGCAACCACAAATAGGTGAGTACAAATAGGTGAGTACACACACACACACACAAAACACACACACACACACACACACACACACACAACACACACACACACACACACACACAACACACACACACACAAAAACACACACACACACACACACACACACACACACACACACACACACACACACAAAACACACACACACACGCACATACACACACGCACACACACACAAAACACACACACACACACACACACACACACACAACACATACACACACGCACACACACACACACACACACACACAACACACACACACACACACACACACACACACACACACACACACACACACACACACACACAACACACACACACACACAACACACACACACACACACACACAACACACACACACACACACACACACACACACACACACACAACACACACACACACACACACACACACACACACACACACACACACACACACACACACACACACACACACACACACACACACACACAACACACACACAACACACACAACACACACACACACACACACACACACACACACAACACACACACACACACACACACACACACACACACACACACACACACACACACACACACACACACACACACACACACACACACACACAGGCCCAGGAGCTGAGTCTCGACCCCTGCAACCACAATTAGGTGAGTACACATTAGGAAAATCAGTCAACGAGATGATGGAATATGTGGCAACAAAGTGCAAGGAGGCAGAGGAAAGGTATGTTCCC
>NC_091298.1:53494371-53511871 GCF_038502225.1 Cherax quadricarinatus
GAATACCGTGACTGGAATAATACACAATCCAGTATTATTATTATTATTATTGTTGCTGTTATTATTATTATTATTCTTGTTGTTGTTATTATCATTATTATTGTTGCTGTTATTATTATTATTGTTGTTGTTGTTATTATCATTATTATTGTTGCTGTTATTATTATTATTGTTGTTGTTGTTATCATTATTATTGTTGCTGTTATTATTATTATTATTGTTGTTGTTGTTATTATCATTATTATTGTTGCTGTTATTATTATTATTGTTGTTGTTGTTGTTATTTTTATTGTTGCTGTTGTTGCTGCTTGTTCTTCACGTTAAATAAATTTCTGTTTACCTCTTCTGGACGACTTCAGTATTTAATGGCTGATGCATCTTGTTTGCAGGTAAATTTATCATTATAGTAAAACAGTAAACAAAAAAATACACAGAACTGCTGGAATCAGCGCCATAACTGGAGAATCGTTCATCTGATCAGATTGAAATTTTCACCACTGGTGAGGTTTCCTGGACAAGATTTATGCTGTTATTGGGAGTTTGCAATGGCGCACACAGTGGACTGAAGAAGTGAAGGAAGCCAGCGTAGCATGCAGTGAACCGCACAGTAGTGACCGAAGAAACCCAGTCTAACATGCAATGAACCGCACAGTAGTGACCGAAGAAACCCAGTCTAACATGCAGTGAACCGCACAGTAGTGACCGAAGAAACCCAGTCTAACATGCAGTGAACCGCACAGTAGTGACCGTAGAAACCCAGTCTAACATGCAGTGAACCGCACAGTAGTGACCGAAGAAACCCAGTCTAACATGCAGTGAACCGCACAGTAGTGACCGAAGAAACCCAGTCTAACATGCAGTGAACCGCACAGTAGTGACCGAAGAAACCCAGTCTAACATGCAGTGAACCGCACAGTAGTGACCGTAGAAACCCAGTCTAACATGCAGTGAACCGCACAGTAGTGACCGAAGAAACCCAGTCTAACATGCAGTGAACCGCACAGTAGTGACCGAAGAAACCCAGTCTAACATGCAGTGAACCGCACAGTAGTGACCGAAGAAACCCAGTCTAACATGCAGTGAACCGCACAGTAGTGACCGAAGAAACCCAGTCTAACATGCAGTGAACCGCACAGTAGTGACCGAAGAAACCCAGTCTAACATGCAGTGAACCGCACAGTAGTGACCGAAGAAACCCAGTCTAACATGCAGTGAACCGCACAGTAGTGACCGAAGAAACCCAGTCTAACATGCAGTGAACCGCACAGTAGTGACCGTAGAAACCCAGTCTAACATGCAGGGAACCGCACAGAAGTGACCGTAGAAACCCAGTCTAACATGCAGTGAACCGCAGAGTAGTGACCGAAGAAACCCAGCCTAGCATGCAGTGAACCGCACAGTAGTGACCGAAGAAACCCAGTCTAACATGCAGTGAACCGCACAGTAGTGACCGTAGAAACCCAGTCTAACATGCAGTGAACCGCACAGTAGTGACCGTAGAAACCCAGTCTAACATGCAGTGAACCGCACAGTAGTGACCGGAAAAACCCAGCCTAGCATGCAGTGAACAGCACAGTAGAGTGACTGAAGGAACTAGCTTGTACTAGTTTAGTAACCTGGTCCTCCGAGCTTCTTCCGCAACAGTCCACCTCAGCAACACAGCAGCAACACCAATTCAACACGTCTTCAACACGCTACTAGTGTTTCATGAACGCTGGACCTCTCCACTATACCTCCAACACTGTGTGATGTAAATGATTTAGAAAACCGACAAGTTGAATAATGAGACACTTGTGCAACATTCCCCACCTCCAGCACTACTCCAACAATACTCTATTACACCTCCAGCACTACTCCAACAATACTCATTACACCTGCAGCACTACTCCATAACACCTGCAGCACTACTCCATTACACCTCCAGCACTACTCCATTACACCTCCAACACCCCATCACAGGAGCATCAGAGAAACTTTGCCCGAGCTGCCTTACACGTAGCAACATTATTCTCCAATCACGTACACCATTCTATACTTAATATCTTCACTACACGTCCAGCAGACCTCTATAACTCTGGCAAACTTCTTCACTCTCGCATCAACAATTTTAAAACACTTTGGAATTCTTACGAGTCTCCCGCATTTCCTTCAGCATTTCTCTAAGATTCTCAGTTAGTCGTGTCTCCCTGGATTTTTACTTCTCACATTACACGAATAACCTTAGCTTTCGTTACCCAATTTTCTGAAAAATAATCTAACGAAAAGGCTAATCTAGCTTTATTTAATCAGCGTATAAACTTGATGATCAACTATAGCAGAAGAGTATACTATATATATATATATATATATATATATATATATATATATATATATATATATATATATATATATATATATATATATATATATATATATATGCAATAAGATCACAGTAAACAGGTGATTTCAGAATATGCAAAACAACCACTGTGAAAGAATAAGGAATTCCAAGCGCTTTCGTGACTATTCACATTGTTCCTTGATAATGTGAGTAGTCACGAAAGCGCTTGGAGTTCCTTATTCTTTCACAGTGGTAGTTTTGTGTATATATATGTATATATATATATATATATATATATATATATATATATATATATATATATATATATATATATATATATATATATATATTTATATATATATATACATATATATATACATATATATATATATATATATATATATATATATATATATATATATATATATATATACATATATTTATATATATATATATATATATATATATATATATATATATATATATATATATATATATATATATATATATATATATATATATATATATATATATATATATATATATAAGTAAATTATTGGTAATCCAGCACTTTGAAAGAGCGCAACGAATAAAACTAAGTCTTTCGATCTCTCTACGCCCTGAAATCCTCCTTAAGACATAAATTTATTTGCAACTAAGAAGAGGACACTTCTACATACGGCCCAGAGGGAACTCCTGGACCACTGAGGGGATGAAAAGATGGTCTTATGACCTGTTATCGAGGTGACCCCGAGGCCTGGGAGTACCGTGCTGAGCCACTAGGGCCACTGTGGCCCTTTTACTTAAGGATCAACGAGACTCCGGCAGAGGCAACTCTCTCTCCAAATGGGCCATTAGCCGCTGCCACTGAGGCACCCTTAAAGGAGGCCTGCTGGCGCTCACGCAGCCACTCATGATCTCACAGATACACAAACTTCTCAAATAACCTTCAACATACACACATAGACTTCTTTACATCTTGGTGACAGAGAAAGAGACTTCTTAACGTCTAAAAGAGAGAAAGAGACACTTCTTCAAGTTTCAAAGACAAACTTTTTTTTAATGTTTCTCAAGAGAGAGAAACACTTTTTAATGTTTTATATATAGAGAGACACTTCTTCAAGTCTCAAAGACAAATATATTTTTAACGTTTTAAAGAGAGAGAGACACTTCTTAACGTCTTAAAGACAAATATATTTTTAACGTTTTAAAGAGACAGACACACTTCTTAACGTCTTAAAGACAAATATTTTTTTTACATATCAAAGACTAAGGCACTTCTTAACGTCTTAAAGCCAGAGAATTCTTTACATCTTAAATTCGAGACATGACTTAGCGTCTTAAAGACAGAAAGAAAGAGAGACTTTTTTAAAGAGTGAGAGAGAGAGGGGGGAGAGGGGGGACTTAGCAATTCGTTAAAGTGTTTCCTGTATCTCAACGTTTCTATAAAAAGAATCAGTACCTTGCAAGCGGGTCATTCATCGACAAAGACGAATAAACCTTCCGTAGAGCGAACCTTCCGTACAGCGAACCTTCCGTACAGCGAACCTTCCGTACAGCGAACCTTCCGTACAGCGAACCTTACGTACAGCGAACCTTCCGTAGACCGAACCTTCCGTACAGCGAACCTTACGTACAGCGAACCTTACGTACAGCGAACCTTCCGTAGACCGAACCTTCCGTAGAGCGAACCTTCCGTAGAGCGAACCTTACGTAGAGCGAACTATCCACAGGTCCAACCATCTGCAGAGCGAACCATCTGCAGAGCCACACATCCGCAGAGCGAACCATCTGCAGAGCCAACCATCGGCAGAGCCAACCATCGGCAGAGCCAACCATCTGCAGAGCAAACCATCTGCAGAGCCAAACATCTGCAGAGCGAACCATCTGCAGAGCCAACCATCTGCAGAGCAAACCATCTGCAGAGTCAATCATCTGCAGAGCCAACCATCTGCAGAGCCAACCATCGGCAGAGCCAACCATCTGCAGAGCAAACCATCTGCAGAGCCAAACATCTGCAGAGCCAATCATCTGCAGAGTCAATCATCTGCAGAGCCAATCATCTGCAGAGTCAATCATCTGCAGAGTCAATCATCTGCAGAGCCAACCATCTGCAGAGCCAACCATCTGCAGAGCCAACCATCTGCTGAGCCAACCATCTGCTGAGCCAACCATCTGCAGAGCCAACCATCTGCAGAGCAAACCATCTGCAGAGCCAAACATCCGCAGAGCCAACCATCTGCAGAGGCAACCATCGGCAGAGCCAACCATCTGCAGAGCAAACCATCTGCAGAGCCAAACATCTGCAGAGGCAACCATCTGCAGAGCCAACCATCTGCATAGTCAATCATCCGCAGAGGCAACCATCTGCAGAGCAAACCATCTGCAGAGCCAACCATCTGCAGAGCCAACCATCGGCAGAGCCAACCATCTGCAGAGCAAACCATCTGCAGAGCCAAACATCTGCAGAGGCAACCATCTGCAGAGCCAACCATCTGCAGAGCCAATCATCTGCAGAGGCAAACATCTGCAGAGCAAACCATCTGCAGAGCCAACCATCTGCAGAGCCAACCATCGGCAGAGCCAACCATCTGCAGAGCAAACCATCTGCAGAGCCAAACATCTGCAGAGGCAACCATCTGCAGAGCCAACCATCTGCAGAGCCAATCATCCGCAGAGGCAAACATCTGCAGAGCCAATCATCCCCAGAGGCAAACATCTGCAGAGCCAAACATCTGCAGAGGCAACCATCTGCAGAGCCAACCATCTGCAGAGCCAATCATCTGCAGAGGCAACCATCTGCAGAGCCAATCATCCGCAGAGGCAAACATCTGCAGAGCCAATCATCTGCAGAGGCAACCATCTGCAGAGCCAATCATCTGCAGAGGCAACCATCTGCAGAGTCAATCATCAGCAGAGGCAACCATCTGCAGAGTCAATCATCCGTAGAGGCAACCATCTGCAGAGCCAATCATCAGCAGAGGCAACCATCTGCAGAGTCAATCATCCGTAGAGGCAACCATCTGCAGAGCCAATCATCCGCAGAGGCAACCATCTGCAGAGCCAATCATCAGCAGAGGCAACCATCTGCAGAGCCAATCATCAGCAGAGGCAACCATCTGCAGAGCCAATCATCCGCAGAGGCAACCATCTGCAGAGCCAATCATCCGCAGAGCGAACCATATGCAAAACGAACTTTCCGCAGAACAAACCTTCCACAGAAAAGTGGGGTCAGTGAGGGGTGGGGTCAGTGAGGGGTGGGGTCAGTGATGGGTGGGGTCAGTGAGGGGTGGGGTCAGTGAGGGGTGGGGTCAGTGAGGGGTGGGGTCAGTGGGGGTGGGGTCAGTGAGGGGTGGGGTCAGTGAGGGGTGGGGTCAGTGGGGGTGGGGTCAGTAAGGGGTGGGTTCAGTGAGGGGTGGGGTCAGTGGGGGTGGGGTCAGTGACGGGTGGGGTCAGTGACGGGTGGGGTCAGTGGGGGTGGGGTCAGTGAGGGGTGGGGTCAGTGGGGGTGGGGTCAGTGGGGGTGGGGTCAGTGAGAGGTGGGGTCAGTGGGGGTGGGGTCAGTGAGGAGTGGGGCCAGTGGGGGTGGGGTTAGTGAAGGGTGAAATCAGTGAGGGGTGGGGTTAGTGGGGGTGGGGTCAGTGAGAGGTGGGGTCAGTGAGGGGTGGGGTCAGTGAGGGGTGGGGTCAGTGGGAGTGGGGTCAATGAAGGGTGGGGTCAGTGAGGGGTGGGATCAGTGAGGGGTGGGATCAGTGAGGGGTGGGGTCAGTGAAGGGTGGGGTCAGTGGGGGTGGGATCAGTGAGGGGTGGGGTCAGTGAGGGGTGGGGTCAGTGGGGGTGGGGTCAGTGAGGGGGTGGTGCCAGTGGGGGTGGGGTCAGTGAGGAGTGGGGCCAGTGGGGGTGGGGTCAGTGAAGGGTGGAATCAGTGAGGGGTGGGGTTAGTGGGGGTGGGGTCAGTGAGAGGTGGGGTCAGTGAGGGGTGGGGTCAGTGGGGGTGGGGCCAGTGAAGGGTGGAATCAGTGAGGGGTGGGGTTAGTGGGGGTGGGGTCAGTGAGAGGTGGGGTCAGTGAGGGGTGGTGTCAGTGGGGGTGGGGCCAGTGATGGGCGGGGTCAGTGGGGGTGGGGTCAGTGAGGGGTGGGGTCAGTGAAGGGTGCTTTGATGTTTGTTAGGAGCTCTTGATACAAAGAGCTGGAGCTCCCTTCCCGTTACTCGGATCAAACCTGATTACTTTCCGTTCTCCAGGCACTGTATGACACATACGGGTTGTATGCTTCCCCATGTTTATATTACTACTACTACAAATATTACTGCTGCTACTACTACTACTACTACTACAAATATTACTGCTACTACTACTACTACAAATATTACTGCTACTACTACTACTACAAATATTACTGCTACTACTACTACTACAAATATTACTGCTACTACTACTACTACAAATATTACTGCTACTACTACTACTACAAATATTACTGCTACTACTACTATTACAAATGTTATTGCTATTACTACTACTACAAATATTACTGCTACTACTACTACAAATGCTATTGCTGCTACTACTACTACTACAAATATTACTGCTACTACTACTACTACTACAAATATTACTGCTACTACTACTACTACAAATATTACTGCTACTATTACTACTACAAATATTACTGCTACTACTACTACTACAAATATTACTGCTGCTACTACTGCTACTACAAATATTACTGCTACTACTACTACTACAAATATTACTGCTACTACTACTACAAATATTACTGCTACTACTACTACTACAAATATTACTGCTGCTACTACTACTACTACTACTACAAATATTACTGCTACTACTACTACTACAAATATTACTGCTACTACTACTACTACAAATATTACTGCTACTACTACTACTACTACAAATATTACTGCTACTACTACTACTACAAATATTACTGCTACTACTACTACTACAAATATTACTGCTACTACTACTACTACAAATATTACTGCTACTACTACTACTACAAATATTACTGCTACTACTACTACTACAAATATTACTGTTATTATTACTAATAATAACAATGTCAATAATAATTACAATAACAATATAAATAATTATAATAATACTATTAATAAAAAGAATAATAATAAGAAAAATGTGGCCAGGTTCCTTACCATGTCCTCTTCAATAGCTCTCACTCGCTTCTTCCATCTCTCTTCCTCATTCCTCTTCTTTTCTCTCTCATATCCACCTTCTCCGTCTCTGGCGTCTACTCTTATTTATTCCATTGCTCTAATTACATCAATTAGCAAATCTTCTCACCCTTTTATGGGTCACGCATTTTCTTCTTTACATATCTTCCCTCTTGCTGCCTACTTTTTCCTCTTGTTATTCTGGTTCTTCTCTCCCCTCTTTCCCGTTCCAGTTCCTCTTTAGCTCTTCCTAGCTCCTCCCTTCCCTCTTTCCTATTTTGTCTTATCTATCCCATCTCTTCCCTCTCTTCTACTTCTAAATGTTTGCTTTTCACACATATATAAAGTAAAATAAAAGTAGCTCTCAATGGAGGGTATATCCTATTGATACAAAGTTGGGTGATCAGCGCAGGGTGACTGGCCGGCTCGACACTAAGTTGCCAAACTCTGAGAATTCAGAGGTCTTTACATTTCTTGGATTCGGTTTTAGTTGGAGCTAATGACCACCAATTTATGTTCTGGGGAAAAGTTGGTAAAAAGAAAAGCTACCAGGGAAGAATGTTGTTTTGGGCAACTTCTTGATCCCCTCATCCCAAAACACACACACACACAAACGTACGATAAGGCTCTTGGAGAAAAGAGAGTGGACCTAGTAGCGACCAGCGAGGAGGCGGGGCCAGGAGCTGTGAATCGACCTCTGCAACCACAAATAGGTGAGTACACACAGAGTCCTGTTCCAACAAGAGTTACTCAGACTAAGAGGATGAAAATAAGGCCATGACTGCATAATCCGCCTCGCATCAGCATGCACAACATTAAGGTCGATTCTCTAAGAGTTTCTCTTACAAATAAATCCCTACTGTCATGTTACCGGCCGTTGCCTCCTACTTAGTACAGTTTGTTTGCTAGGCTTAAATACTAGCGACTAACGTAATGGTCTTTAAGGTTGTTCATCTCCTGTTCACCATCAGTTAAGAACATTTAATCCTCAAAAATTAGGTTTTAAAGTGTGAACCTCCAGCGTATATACAACGAGAGATACGCATCTCTGTGTATATACAATATATATTATGCAAATATCGCGGACAGGGCATATAAGATGCAAAACAACCACGGGGGGAGTAGAATGATAGCTCTAGGCCTTTCGTGTTGCAATCAACACATCATCAGGAGCTCGGAATGTTGCAAAGAGGAGGTCCAAGCAGATACGATCACAGGGAACGCCAAGGGCGTTTCATTCTCACAGGGAACGCCAAGGGCGTTTCATTCTCGCAGGGAACGCCAAGGGCGTTTCATTCTCACAGGGAACGCCAAGGGCGTTTCATTCTCACAGGGAACGCCAAGGGCGTTTCATTCTCACAGGGAACGACAAGGGCGTTTCGACGTTTCGGTCCGACTTGGACTGGTATTGTGCCTTCTCAGTCTGTTGCTTGAAGCCCAGTGGAAGACTTGATTAGACTTGCATTGACGCTACTTTCACTGAGACTCTGGTGTTGTCAGCAAAGGATGTTATGGTTCTATGGTTTATGCTCTGGTCATGGTATTGTGACTTATAATGCTCCATCAGTTCTGGTCATGGTATTGTGACTTATAATGCTCCATCAGTTCTAGTCACTATATTGCGACTAACATTTTCACTGAAGGTAAACAAAAATTCTCACAATTTCTCAGCCATATGAATAAAAAAATGAAAGAAATGTAACTGGTATTGGCTTTGCGAGTTTAGAACCTTGCTATTGTGTCGAACCCCAAGCTTCTTATTGCTAAACTTTCTCCAGTAATGGATAAACCCAGCAGTGAGAGTTTCTCAGAATGAACTGAAGAGATGAGTAGAGGAGAGGGGAAGAAACTGAGATGGTAGATGGTGAAGAAATATAAAGGAGGAGAGAGGAAGAAATTGAGATGGTAGATGGTTAAGAAATATAAAGGAGGAGAGAGGAAGAAATTGAAATGGTAGATGGTTAAGAAATATAAAGGAGGAGAGGGGAAGAAACTGAGATGGTAGATGGTGAAGAAATATGAGGAGAGGGGAAGAAACTGAGATGGTAGATGGTGAAGAAATATAAAGGAGGAGAGGGGAAGAAACTGAGATGGTAGATGGTGAAGAAATATAAAGGAGGAGAGAGGAAGAAATTGAGATGGTAGATGGTGAAGAAATATAAAGGAGGAGAGAGGAAGAAATTGAGATGGCAGATGGTGAAGAAATATAAAGGAGAGAGGAAGAAACTGAGATGGCAGATGGTGAAGAAATATAAAGGAGGAGAGGGGAAGAAATTGAGATGGTAGATGGTGAAGAAATATAAAGGAGAGAGGAAGAAACTGAGATGGCAGATGGTGAAGAAATATAAAGGAGGAGAGGGGAAGAAACTGAGAGGGATGATGATGAAGAAACAAAAGAGGGGAAGGGAAGAAATTGAGACAGTGAAGAGACATAAAAGAATAAAAAAGGAGAGAAGAAACTGAGAGAGTAGATAATGTAGAAATAAAAAAAAGACAAGAGTAGAGTAGAGTAGAAGAACCAGTAGGAAGGGAACAATTATATATGTTTATTGACATAAAGTTTTCCACCCTCTCCTTATTTAATCTAGTGAAGAGGGTTTTAAATTAGAAAAAAATATTCTTGTTATTTCTTCCTATTTATCGTGGGTCGTTATAATACATTACCTGATATAATCATTGTACAGGTCAGTCAACAGAGAGATATAGACTATAAAGCAGCACTCTGGTTACTATACAACGACACTGTTATTTTACTGTCGCAGTAAACGTGAAAATCGATCCGTAAATCACGAAATACATTATACTTTTTATTAACACACTGGTCTTTTCCCACTGAGGGAGGGTGACTCAAAAAGAAAAAATTCATTCATCAACATTAACACCGTCACTGTCTTGACAGAGGCGTGGCTACACTACAGTTCAAAAACTGTACCATATCTCCATTCCTACTTTAGAGTGCAGGCACTGTATCTTCCATCTCCAGGACTTAAGTCCAGCTAACCGGTTTCCCCTAAATCCCTTCATAAATGTTGATTTGCTCGCACTCCAACAGCACTTCAAGTCATAAAAACCATTTCCCTCCACTCACCCGTACCCATTACACTCACGCCCGCTTGCTGGAAGTCGAAGACCCTAGCACACAAAACCTACTTTACCCCCTCTCTCCAACCTTTCCTAGGACGACTCCTACCCCACCTTCCTTCACTACATACATTTCATTAATGCTAAACTATAATAAGTATAAGTTAAGTAAAGATTACATGACTGGGAATACAAGTTATCCAAACAAACGAGCATGTCTTATATGCAGTTTGTGGAAAATGTCTTTATTTCAGTTATTTAAGTTATTCTAGGTTAGTTTAGGATAGTTTAAACTAGGTTAGGTTAGGTTAGGCTAGGTTAGGTTAGATTAGGTTGGGTTAGTTAAGTTAGGTTACGTTAGGTTAGATCAGGTTAGGTTAGGTTAGTTTAGGTTAGGTTAGGTTAAGTTGGGTTAGATAGGTTAGGTTAGGTTAGGTTAGGTTGAGTTAGGTTAGTTTAGGTTAGGTTAGGTTAGGTTAGGTTAGTTTTGATTAGGTTAGGTTGGGTTAGGTTAGGTTAGATTAGGTTAGGTTAGGTTAGTTTAGGTTAGGTCAGGTTAGATTGGGTTAGTTAGGTTAGGTTAGGTTAGGTTAGGTTAGGTTAGGTTAGGTTAGGTTAGTTTAGGTTAGGTTAGGTTAGGTTGGGTTAGGTTAGGTTAGGTTGGGTTAGGTTAGGTTAGTTTAGGTTAGGCTAGGTTAGGTTAGGTTGGGTTAGTTAGGTTAGGTTAGGTTAGGTTTGGTTAGGTTGGGTTAGTTTAGATTAGTTTAGATTTGGTTTGGTTAGGTTAAGTTAGGCTAGGTTAGGTTTGAGTAGGTTAGGTTAGGCTAGGCTAGGTTAGGTTAGTCTAGGCTAGGTTAGGTTAGGCTAGGTTAGGTTTGGATTGGTTAGGTTAGGTTAGGGTGTTAGGCTAGGGTGTTAGGCTAGGTTAGGTTAGGCTAGGTTAGGCCAGGTTAGGTTAAGTTAGGCTAGAGTGTTAGGCTAGGTTAGGTTAGGTTAGGTTAGGTTAGGTTAGGTTAGGTTAGGTTAGGCTAGGGTGTTAGGCTAGGTTAGGTTAGGTTAGGTTAGGGTGTTAGGCTAGGTTAGGCTAGGTTAGGCTAGGTTAGGTTAGGTTAGGTTAGGTTAGGCTAGGTTAGGTTAGGTTAGGTTAGGTTAGGCTAGGTTAGGTTAGGTTAGGTTAGGTTAGGTTAGGCTAGGGTGTTAGGCTAGGTTAGGTATATATTAGAGAAAGTTTATTAGGCTGGTAAGAAATTATTACTATTATTGTTATAATCAAAAGAAATCGCTAAAAGGGAGGTAGGAAAGGGGAAAGGATAGAGAGGTCACCTTCTGGAGAAACAAAACTGAATAAATTATGGAAGTACATAAAACGAGAAACAAAGAAGGGGAAGAGCGTAATGAGAAACTGTTGGAATAAAGAAGGAAGAGATGATAAATCTCAAGAAAGGGGGAAACATGACGTTAATACAAGGATTCAGGGAGTATATTGAAGACGGATTAGTAAAAATATTAGAGAATAATGAGCAATACGCAGGTTACCACGATAACGAATATTAGAAGGATGTGGAGGTGGCACTGATGGAGGTAAAGAAAAGAGAGAGAAACAAGGGGGAAAAAGAGAAAGGGGGATGAATACCTCTGCGAAAAGATCAACTGTAAAAACATTATTGGAAGAACACCATCATAGATGGATATGAAGACACTTAAAGCCGGATAAGTTTATATTAAAGCAGCATTTCACTCAGAAATATTTCTATCATAAACGTTTCGCTCAAGAAGGGAATTTTCATGACTGGCTCTCTCGGCCCTGTCACTTCTCTCGTTTATATACTGGCTGCCTTCCCTTTGCGCTTCTGTGTGACTAGTTAATGGTTCAAGTAGGACCGAAACGTCGTTATAAGTTTCATTCTCTTGTGTGCGGGTTATTTGTGTATTAATAAAGCTGTCCTTTAGCGAAACGTTGTCTTGAAAGTCTTGCCTTGCTCTGTCATTGCTTTGCCCATATTTGTTGGCACTGCCTTCATCCACGAACAAAAACATATACTCCTACCATAAACGTTTTATTAAACAAATAAATACAGATTACAAACTCTAAGATAAGTAAAGATTTTGCCACAGATCGCACACACACATAAATAATAATATATTGAAGATACAAACAGGATGAAGACACATCAATAATCAACTGTCTCCATCAACAAGTCTGATATAATGATTGACAGGTTGAATATGAATGCAGAGGCAATATGCAAAAGAGGAAAGGGTCTGAGATGGGAAGAAGCTTATACAAGGCGGAGAAAAGATAAGAGAATATCGAGGAATAGTGACAACTACTCAACGCGAGGAAGAAACTGCCGATAATTGCAATAAACAATGCGTAGGAAAATTGGGAAGAGAGAAAGTGGGGGAATGAGGTATGAGGGGAAAATAGATTAAATACTCGAGCATGGTCAGTCATAACAGCGTGGGAATGAAAGTGTGAATGTAGAGGTTTATGTGTAGCTCGCTGCTAGTACAGGGTGGCTGCTAGTACAGGGTGGCTGCTAGTACAGGGTGGCTGCTAGTACAGGGTGGCTGCTAGTACAGGGTGGCTGCTAGTACAGGGTGGCTGCTAGTACAGGGTGGCTGCTAGTACAGGGTGTCTGCTTGTACACGGTGTCACTCGTAGGAGGCCCCGAGTTGCTACTCCCGTAGTTACAACCGTTTTGTTTGTATATTATGTCTGTACTAAAGGATAACTCGGGGCCTCAGAATGATGGACACACACACACACACACACACACACACACACACACACACACACACACACACACACACACACACACACACACACACACACACACAGTCTGTCCACAGATAAACACAGACAGGCTACTTGTCTATCAGGTGATGGATGTTTCAAGTCTTGTATATATGACAGATGTGCATTATGTGTGCATTGTAATGTTTATGCGAGAGAAACATAAACTGTTTACAATGATGTATATGTAATGTTAGTGAGAAAAATAAGCTTGTTAATCTAAGATGAAAATTCAAGATGACATGTTAAAGGCATCTTAATCAAGATAAAAATTATTAAGGAATACACAGTCAATAATCCCTTTGTTTCGACAGAGACAAAGTCCCGTAGCAAAGAAAGCTTGATGCAAGTGAAGGGCTCTTGATTTATGGAAGTGAAGCTACACTCACCTTCCCTAACTCAACCCTGATTATCTCCCTGGCGGCAGGTAGTATATGACCCCTACGGGATTAGCGTTTCTCTTGGAAAATAATGATGAAAATATTTTACAGACATAAGTTATTGATGAAGGTAACACCAACACTTCGTGCTGTACTCTGGCTCTTGTCTTTTCTGAAGGAAACGTCAGAGGATGTGACCGCCTGAACAAGGGAGAAGACTAAAAAGCTTGTTTTAAAATCAGAATTTGTCTTCCTGAGAGGCTGGTAAATGTCGCATTCGTCTCTCTCTCACACACTGTGTGTGTATGTGTGTGTGTGTGTGTGTGTGTGTGTGTGTGTGTGTGTGTGTGTGTGTGTGTGTGTGTGTGTGTGTGTGTGTGTGTGTGTGTGTGTGTGTGTGTGTGTGTGTGTGTGTGTGTGTGTGTCTGTGTCTGTGTGTCTGTGTGTGTGTGTGTGTGTGTGTGTGTGTGTGTGTGTGTGTGTGTGTGTGTGTGTGTGTGTGTGTGTGTGTGTGTGTGTGTGTGTGTGTGTGTGTGTGTACTCACCTAATTGTACTCACCTAATTGTGGTTGCAGGGGTCGAGACTCAGCTCCTGGCCCCGCCTCTTCACTGATCGCTACTGGATCCTCTCTCTCTCTGCTTCCTGAGCTTTGTCATACCTCTTCTTAAAACTATGTATGGTTCCTGCCTCCACTACTTCACTTGCTAGGCTATTCCACTTGCTGACAACTCTATGACTGAAGAAATACTTCCTAACGTCCCTGTGACTCGTCTGAGTCTTCAGCTTCCAGTTGTGACCCCTTGTCCCTGTGTCCCCTCTCTGGAACATCCTATCTCTGTCCACCTTGTCTATTCCCCGCAGTATCTTGTATGTCGTTATCATGTCTCCCCTGACCCTTCTGTCCTCCAGTGTCGTCAGTCCGATTTCCCTTAACCTTTCCTCGTACGACATTCCCTTGAGCTCTGGGACTAGCCTTGTTGCAAACCTTTGTACTTTCTCTAACTTCTTGACGTGCTTGACCAGGTGTGGGTTCCAGACTGGTGCTGCATACTCCAGTATGGGCCTAACATACACAGTGTACAGTGTCTTGAACGATTCCTTATTAAGGTATCGGAACGCTATTCTCAGGTTTGCCAGGCGCCCGTATGCTGCAGCGGTTATTTGGTTGATGTGTGCCTCCGGTGATGTGCTCGGTGTTATGGTCACCCCAAGGTCTTTCTCCCTGAGTGAGGTCTGTAGTCTTTGTCCACCTAGCCTATACTCTGTCTGTGGTCTTCTTTGCCCCTCCCCAATCTTCATGACTTTGCATTTGGCTGGATTGAATTCGAGAAGCCAGTTACTGGACCACATGTCCAGCCTCTCCAGGTCTCTTTGCAGTCCTGCCTCATCCTCGTCCGATTTAATTCTTCTCATCAACTTCACGTCATCTGCGAACAGGGATACTTCAGAGTCTATTCCTTCCATCATGTCGTTCACATATATCAAAAATAGCACTGGTCCTAGAACTGACCCCTGTGGGACCCCGCTCGTAACAGGCGCCCACTGTGATACCTCTTCACGTACCATGACTCGTTGCTGCCTCCCTGTCAGGTATTCCCTTATCCATTGCAGTGCCCTTCCTTTTACGTGTGCCTGATCCTCCAGCTTCTGCACTAATCTCTTGTGGGGAACTGTGTCAAAGGCCTTCCTGCAGTCTAGGAAAACGCAATCTACCCAACCCTCTCTCTCATGTCTTACTTCTGTTACCTTGTCATAAAACTCCAGGAGGTTTGTGATACAAGATTTGCCTTCCATGAACCCATGCTGGTTTTCATTTATAATCTTGTTCCTTTCCAGGTGTTCGACCACTCTCCTCCTGATAATCTTCTCCATGACTTTGCACACAATACATGTCAGAGACACAGGTCTGTAGTTTAGTGCCTCGCTTCTGTTTCCTTTCTTAAATATGGGGACTACATTAGCTGTCTTCCATTTCTCAGGTAGTTGCCCAGTTTCAAGGGATGTGTTGAAGATTGTGGTTAGAGGCACACACAGCATCTCTGCTCCTTCTCTAAGGACCCATGGGGAGATGTTGTCCGGTCCCATCGCCTTTGAGGTGTCAAGGTCACTTAAGAGCTTCTTCACCTCCTCCTCAGTTGTTCGTATGTCATCCAACACTTGTTGGTATATTCCCTCTTGATGTTCCCTTCTGTTCTGTCTTCCCACAGCCCTTCCTGTCTCTACTGTAAAAACTTCCTTAAATCTCCTGTTCAGCTCCTCACATACCTCCTGATCATTTCTTGTGAGTTCTCCCCCTTCTGTCCTTAATCTGATCACCTGGTCTTTGACTGTTGTCTTCCTCCTGATGTGGCTATACAACAGTTTCGGGTCTGTCTTGATTCTCGATGCTATGTCATTTTCATACTGTCGCTGGGCCTCCCTCCTTACCTGTGCGTACTCATTCCTGGCTCTGCGACTGATCTCCCTATTTTCGTGTGTTCTCTGCCTTCTGTACTTTTTCCATTCTCTATTGCACTTTGTTTTTGCCTCCTTACACCGTCGGGTGAACCAGGGGCTTGTTCTGGTCTTCCCGTTGTTACTGTTGCCCCTGGGAATGAACCTTTCCACTGCCTCCTTGCATTTTGTTGCTACATATTCCATCATTTCATTTACTGGCTTTCCTGCCAGTTCTCTGTCCCACTGGACCTCCCGCAGGAAGTTCTTCAACCCTATGTAGTCCCCTCTTTTATAGTCAGGCTTTTCCCATTCTACTCCTGTTATTCTCTCCACTTGCAGCTCTACTATGTATTCAAAGCACAGAACCACGTGGTCGCTAGCTCCTAGGGGACTCTCATACTTGATGTCCTCAATGTCTGAGCTGCCCAGGGTGAACACAAGGTCCAATCTTGCTGGTTCATCCTCCCCTCTCACTCTGGTAGTGTCCTTAACATGTTGGTGCATGAGGTTTTCCAGCACCACGTCCAACATCCTGGCTCTCCATGTTTCGGGACCCCCATGTGGCTCCAGGTTTTCCCAGTCAATCTCCCTGTGGTTGAAATCCCCCATAACCAGCAACTTTGCTCTGCTGGAGTGAGCTCTTCTTGCCACCTCAGCAAGTGTGTCCACCATTGCTCTGTTGCTCTCTTCATATTCCTCTCTTGGCCTCCTGCAGTTCTGTGGTGGATTATACATCACTGCAATGACCACTTTGTGTTCCCCAGACTGAAGTGTACCTGCTATGTAGTCTCTTTCTCCCGTCTCATCTATTCCTTCCATTTTCTCGAATTTCCATCTGTTTTTTACGAGCAGAGCAACCCCACCTCCCCCCCTGTGTGTGTGACTGTGTGTGTGAGTGTGTGTGTGTGTGTGTGTGTGTGTGTGTGTGTGTGTGTGTGTGTGTGTGTGTGTGTGTGTGTGTGTGTGTGTGTGTGTGTGTGTGTGTGTACTCACCTAGTTGTACTCACCTAGTTGAGGTTGCAGGGGTCGAGTCCAAGCTCCTGGCCCCGCCTCTTCACTGGTCGCTACTAGGTCACTCTCCCTGAACTATGAGCTTTATAGTACCTCTGCTTAAAGTTATGTATGGATCCTGCCTCCACTACATCGCTTCCCAAACTATTCCACTTCCTGACTACTCTGTGGCTGAAGAAATACTTCCTAACATCCCTTTGATTCATTTGTGTCTTCAGCTTCCAACTGTGTCCCCGTGTTGCTGTGTCCAGTCTCTGGAACATCCTGTCTTTGTCCA
>NC_091298.1:53516871-53529371 GCF_038502225.1 Cherax quadricarinatus
GGCTGCAGTGTTAACACTGTTGGCTGCAGTGTTAATAGGGTGTTGGCTGCAGTGTTAACACTGCTGGCTGCAGTGTTAATACCGTGTTGGCTGCAGTGTTAACACTGCTGGCTGCAGTGTTAATACCGTGTTGGCTGCAGTGTTAACACTGCTGGCTGCAGTGTTAACACAGTGCTGACTGCAGTGCTAACACAGTGCTGGCTGCAGTGTTAACACTGTTGGCTGCAGTGTTAATAGGGTGTTGGCTGCAGTGTTAACACTGCTGGCTGCAGTGTTAATACCGTGTTGGCTGCAGTGTTAACACTGCTGGCTGCAGTGTTAATACCGTGTTGGCTGCAGTGTTAACACTGCTGGCTGCAGTGTTAACCCAGTGCTGGCTGCAGTGTTAACACTGCTGGCTGCAGAGTTAATACCGTGCTGGCTGCAGTGTTAACACTGCTGGCTGCAGTGTTAACACAGTGCTGACTGCAGTGCTAACACAGTGCTGGCTGCAGTGTTAACACTGCTGGCTGCAGTGTTAATAGGGTGTTGGCTGCAGTGTTAACACTGCTGGCTGCAGTGTTAACACCGTGTTGGCTACAGTGTTAACACTGCTGGCTGCAGTATTAACATAGTACTGGCTACAGTGTTAACACTGCTGGTTGCAGTGTTAACACAGTTGGCCACAAACTGACAGCATACCACTGTATATACAGTAAAGTGCACCTCTCACTATATACACGCAGAGAGATGCGCATCTCTCAATTTATACACACTGAGTGTTTTATCCCTGTTTTAGACTAAAGTATCTTTAAGTGGCGATACATAGTTACATGCAGTCTTAATTACCCTCGACCATCATTACATTAAAGATATTATCTCTTAGTGACCTGAAAAAAGCCACTAGTTTGCGAAACGTCTTCAGCCAAAGTTACCCAGTTGCTGCAAATGGTTCGAAACCCTCGTGTAGTTAACAGCCCTTAAATCTAACAAACCTTCCAAGCCTCTATTGTTTACAATGTTTGCGTAGACAGATGGCAATGTATAGGTGAAGAATTAAGTCTTCGAGTGGAATATAAACCACAGAACGGGTGGGGATCGAACCCATGGCAATATATACAATTTTGTGAGTAACAATGGAATATTAGTAAAGACGGTTCAATGCTTGTCGTATCTCGAAATATTTTAGACTTCGCACAAGAGTTGGTTATATATGGAGTACTTAGTAATATCGCCAGTCATGCTTCAGTGTGCAGGCAAGGACACTAATGGAAATCAAGAACCCAAGTGAAAATCAAAGACTCCAATAGAAACCAAGGACCCAAATTTAAATAAAGGGAACCCCCAATGAAAATCAAGAATCCCAATAAAAATCAAGAGCCCCAATGGAAATAAATCAATTTTACTTTTCTGGGTTATCCTATGTAATTTACAGATAAATTACTATGTAACATAATTGTACTTACGTGTACGTGTACGTGAATAAACTTACTTCCGACCTCCAGTAGTCAAGTCTGGCTAACTGGTTTCACTGAATTCCTTCATGAATGTTACATTACCACACGTTGCCATCTGTCACCTACTGAAAAGTGTTCTGGTTTCTTTGTTAAACAGACATCATATTAAATAAATTATAAGGCTTACCACGCTTAAATATCCAGAAGGAAGGAAGGGACGTTAGGGTGTGTGAGATGCGTCGTTAGGGTGTGTGGGATGCGTCGTTAGGGTGTGTGGGATGCGTCGTTAGGGTGTGTGGGATGCGTCGTTAGGGTGGGTTGGGATGTTAGGGTGTGGGGTGCGTCGTTAGTGTGGGTTGCAATGTTAGGGTGGGTTGGGATCTTAGGGTGGATTGGTATGTTTGGGTGGGTTGGGATGTTAGGACGGGTTGGGATGTTAGGGTGGGTTAGGATGTTAGGGTGGGTTGGGATGTTAGGGCGGGTTGGGATGTTAGGAAGGTTTGGGATGTTAGGGTGGGTTGGGATGTTTGGGTGGGTTGGGATGTTAGGGCGGGTTGGGATGTTTGGGTGGGTTGGGATGTTAGGAAGGGTTGGGATATTAGGGTGGGTTGGGATGTTAGGGGGGGTTGGAATGTTAGGATGAGTTGGGATGTTAGGGTGGGATGGCATTTTAGGGTGGATTGGGATGTTAGGGTGGGTTGGGATATTAGGGTGGGTTGGGATGTTAAGGTGGGTTGGGATGTTAGGGCGGGTTGGTATGTTAGGGTGGGTTGGGATGTTAGGGCTGGTTGGGATGTTAGGGTGGGTTGGGATGTTAGGGTGGGTTGGAATGTTAGGGTGGGTTGGGATGTTAGGGCGGGTTGGTATGTTAGGGTGGGTTGGGATGTTAAGGTGGGTTGAGATGTTAGGGTGGGTTGTGATGTTAGGGTGGGTTGAGATGTTAGGGTGGGTTGGGATGTTAGGGTGGGTTGGGATGTTAGGGTGGGTTGGGATGTTAGGGTGGGTTGGGATGTTAGGGTGGGTTAGGATGTTAAGGTGGGTTGGGATGTTAGGGTGGGTTGGGATGTTAGGGTGGGTTGGGATGTTAGAGTGGGTTAGGATGAGTTGGGATGTTAGAGTGGGTTAGGATGTTAGGGTGAGTTGGGATGTTAGGGTGGGTTAGGATGTTAGGGTGAGTTGGGATGTTAGGGTGGGTTGTGATGTTAGGGTGGGTTGAGATGTTAGGGTGGGTTTAGATGTTAGGTAAGACACATATGCAACAGTTAGACAACTTTATTCCGAAACGTTTCGCCTACACAGTAGGCTTCTTCAGTCGAATACAGAAAATAGGCAGGAACAGTAGAGATGTGAAGACGATGTAATCAGTCCATCACCCTTGTAGTCGTAGAATTTGAGGTTGTCAGTCCCTCGGCCTGGAGAAGTTCAGTTCCATAGTCAGGAACTATCTGAAGATCAAGCGACAGTGCGGAGACTTAAATACTGTCGGAAGGAGAGGTGCAGAGTAGTAGTAGTAGTAGTAGTAGTAGTGAGAATGTAACCACTGAAAGGTCATGTCCTTCTCAGATCCAACACTTCTCACTTGAAAAGATTGTCCAAGGTGTTTTCTGTACCAAGATGCCATGTGTTGCAGTGTCTGACAAGATGAACATCAAAATGGTATACAATACCGACAGGTTGTTAGGTAAGACACATATGCAACAGTTAGACAACTTTATTCCGAAACGTTTCGCCTACACAGTAGGCTTCTTCAGTCGAATACAGAAAATAGGCAGGAACAGTAGAGATGTGAAGACGATGTAATCAGTCCATCACCCTTGTAGTCGTAGAATTTGAGGTTGTCAGTCCCTCGGCCTGGAGAAGTTCAGTTCCATAGTCAGGAACTATCTGAAGATCAAGCGACAGTGCGGAGACTTAAATACTGTCGGAAGGAGAGGTGCAGAGTAGTAGTAGTAGTAGTAGTAGTAGTAGTAGTAGTAGTATATACTGTATATACTGTAAGTCTCCGTCCTCCTGTTTTTCTTGAGATGGATCAAAACTTCAAAACTGAATACCTCTTCTAGCTAAGGGACTGAACATTATATTAACGCTGAGGGCATGAACAGTTGTCAAAGCTAAGACTACACACTTTCTATCAAAGCTAAGGGGATGAACGCTCTACCAAGGCTAAGGTACTTAACACTTTCTGCCAAAGCTAAGGGGCTAAACACTTTTTACCTAGGTTAAGGGACTAAACACTTTCTATCACAGCTAAGGGGCTGAACACTTTTTACCTAGGTTAAGGGACTAAACACTTTCTATCGCAGCTAAGGGGCTGAACACTTTCTATCAAGGCTAAGGGACTGGCCACTTTATATTAAGGCTAAGGGACTGTGTGTTTTTAGTCAAGGCTAAGGGACTGAACCCTTTTTATCAAGGCTAAGGGTCTAAACACTTTCTATCAAAGCTAAGGGACTGAATGAACACTTGGTATCAAGGTTAAAGACTTGAATACCTTCCTCCACTGCCTCCGGTAGAACACTCACCCCTGTATTAGACTGAAAAAGTATGCTGTGCAGACGATACCTTTCGTTACCAGGGATACCCAGGTGTTTTGGGCATGTGTTATGTTTATCAACAAAGACTTCAACAAACCAAACAAAATTTACACAAAACAAAGTGTACAAAAAAACAAACAAGGTTTATATAATTAAGTAAACAAATGTTTACACGAAACAAACCAGATTTACAACAATATACAGGCTGGCCAGATTTACGACAATATACAGGCTGGCCAGATTTACGACAATATACAGGCTGGCCAGATTTACGACAATATACAGGCTGGCCAGATTTACGACAATATACAGGCTGGCCTGATTTACGACAATATAACAAGCTGGCCGATCTCTTTCTAACAGACTTAGGGAGCACAAAAGTAGTGTTAGGCTTGCCGACCCCAACAATGGTCTTTTTCTTTCATGTCAGAGATTACAGTCATCCTATTGACTGGTCTTCTGCTAAAGCTGTCTACACTACTTCTAACTTTCACAGTCGCCATCTGGTGGAATCCTCCTTTATACACAACTTTCCTTGTATGAATCTTAGTCGTGGCTTTGTCTCTGTAGATGCCTTCCTTACCCACTACATTGTAAATTGCTCCAAACTTCAGACCACCCGTGACTTAACCTGATTCTTTTTTCCTCTTCTCCCTCTTCCCCTTTCCTCTTTTTGCTTTGGGTTTTCTTTCTTCTGCCTTGGGTATTTGTCCTATATTATTTAGCCCCTCTGTGTTCTTGCTCCTACCCTCTATGCGCCCCTGGCTTCCTTGCAGTGCTACTTAGTATTTGACCGACTCCACTACTACCTCTCTTGTCCCGTCCCTGTCTGCTGGCCTATATGTACTCCCTCCTTCTCTCCTCTTCGTTAGTGTGACTTTGTAAATGGTCCAAGTCGGACCGAGACGTAGTCGTAAGCTCCTCTCTTCGATGTGCAGATTATTTGTATATTATGTAAGGAAGAGAAGGCTCGAAGACAGAAGGGACGACACGGGAAGGGGAGAAAAAGAAAGTAGTAATAACAGTAGTAGTAATAGTAAGGGTGGTGATGGTAGTAGTAGCTGTAGCAGTAGTAGTGGTGGTGGTGGTAGTAGTAGTAGTAGCAGTGGTAGCAGCATCAGTAGTAGTAGTAGTAGTGGTAGCAGCAGCAGCAGCAGCAGCAGCAGCAGCAGCAGCAGCAGCAGCAGCAGCAGCAGTAATAGTAATAGTAGTAGTAGTAGTAGTAGTAGTAGTAGTACTAGCAGTAGTAGCTGCAGTAGTGGTGGTGGTAGTGGTGGTAGTAGTAGCAGTAGTAGTGTAGTAGTGATAGTAGTAGTGATGAGGAATTAGTAGTGCTACTAGCACTGCTAATTCCTCATCACTAGTAGTGGTAGAAGTAGTTCAAGAATTAGTAATAGTAGAAGTGATAGCATATAAAAAAAGAGAAAAAACGAACACTGTTGAAGACCTACTGGCCCATAGGCGAGGGCAAAACAACAACAACAACTACATCAACAGCAACAATAACTACAACAACTACTACTACAGCAACAATAACTACAACTATTACTACTACAGCAACAACAACAACACGAGAAGAAGAAGAAGCAATGTCATCACCAAGAACAAGAACAATAACATCAGCAACAAAAACAAGAACAGCAGCAGCGGCAAAAACCAAAACAAACAAACAACAACATAAACACAATACAAGCAGCAACATTATCAACAAGAACAACAACAACAGCAGCAGTAATATCATTAACCACAACAAAAAAGAGAAGCAGCAGCAGCAGCATCAACAAGAACAATAGCATCAGTTACAATATCAATGACAACAAGAACAGAAGCAGCAGCAATATCAACAACAACAACAGCAGCAGCAAAAGCAGCAAAACACAGCAACAGCAGCAGCAGCAAAACCAATAACAGCAACAGCAACAACAAAAGCGGTACATAAAACACACACTAGGGGAACTAACAAACACTGTGCAGCAACATACACACTATGGGAACTAACAAACATTGTGCAGCAACACACACACTATGGGAACTAACAAACATTGTGCAGCAACACACACTAGGGGAACTAACAAACACTGTGTGCAGCAACACACACTAGGGAAACTAACAAACACTGTGTGCAGCAACACACACTAGGGGAACTAACAAACGCTGTGTACAGCAACACACACTAGGGGAACTAACAAACGCTGTGTACAGCAACACACACTAGGGGAACTAACAAACACTGTGCAGCAACACACACTAGGGAAACTAACAAACGCTGTGTACAGCAACACACACTAGGGGAACTAACAAACGCTGTGTACAGCAACACACACTAGGGGAACTAACAAACACTGTGCAGCAACACACACTAGGGGAACTAACAAACACTGTGCAGCAACACACACTATGGGAACTAACAAACACTGTCCAGCAACACACACACTATGGGAACTAACAAACACTGTGCAGCAACATACACACTATGGGAACTAACAAACACTGAGTGCAGCAACACACACTAGGGGAACTAACACTGTGTGCAGCAACACACACTACGGGAACTAACAAACACTGTGTGCAGCAACACACACTAGGGGAACTAACAAACACAGTGCAGCAACACACACTATGGGAACTAACAAACACTGTGCAGCAACATACACACTATGGGAACTAACAAACACTGTGCAGCAACATACACACTATGGGAACTAACAAACACTGTGCAGCAACATACACACTATGGGAACTAACAAACACTGTGCAGCAACACACACTATGGGAACTAACAAACACTGTGCAGCAACATACACACTATGGGAACTAACAAACACTGAGTGCAGCAACACACACTAGGGGAACTAACAAACACTGTGTGCAGCAACACACACTAGGGGAACTAACAAACACTGTGTGCAGCAACACACACTAGGGGAACTAACAAACACTGTGCAGCAACACAAACTAGGGGAACTAACAAACAATGTGCAGCAACACACACTAGGGGAACTAACAAACACTGTGTGTAGCAACACACACTAGGGGAACTAACAAACACTGTGTGTAGCAACACACACTAGAGGAACTAACAAACACTGTGTGAAGCAACACACACTAGGGGAACTAACAAACACTGTGTGCAGCAACACACACTAGGGGAACTAACAAACACTGTGTGTAGCAACACACACTAGAGGAACTAACAAACACTGTGTGAAGCAACACACACTAGGGGAACTAACAAACACTGTGTGAAGCAACACACACTAGGGGAACTAACAAACACTGTGTGTAGCAACACACACTAGAGGAACTAACAAACACTGTGTGTAGCAACACACACTAGGGGAACTAACAAACACTGTGTGCAGCAACACACACTAGGGGAACTAACACTGTGCAGCAACACACACTAGGGGAACTAACAAACACTGTGTGCAGCAACACACACTAGGGGAACTAACAAACACTGTGTGCAGCAACACACACTAGGGGAACTAACAAACACTGTGTGCAGCAACACACACTAGGGTAACAAACAAACATTGTGTGTAGCAACACACACTAGGGGAACTAACAAACAATGTGTGCAGCAACACACATTAGGGGAACTAACAAACTCTGTGCATCAACACACACTAGGGGAACTAACACACACTAGGGGACCTAACAAACACTGTGTGCAGCAACACACTAGGGGAACTAACAGACACTGTGCAGCAACACACACTAGGGGAACTAACAAACACTGTGTGCAGCAACACACACTAGGGGAACCAACAAACACTGTGTGCAGCAACACACACTAAAGGAACTAACAAATACTGTGTGCAGCAACACACACTAGGGGAACTAACACTGCAGCAACACACATTAGGGGAACTAACAAACACTGTGTGCAGCAACACACGCTAGAGGAACTAATAAACACTGTGTGCAGCAACACACACTAGGGGAACTAACAAACACTGTGTGCAGCAACACACACTAGGGAAACTAACAAACACTGTGCAGCAACACACACTAGGGGAACTAACAAACACTGTGTGTAGCAACACACACTAGGGAAACTAACAAATACTGTGCAGCAACACACACTAGGGAAACTAACAAACACTGTGTGCACCAACACACTAGGGGAACTAGCAAACACTGTGTGTAGCAACACACACTAGGGAAACTAACAAACACTGTGCAGCAACACACACTAGGAAAACTAACAAACACTGTGTGCACCAACACGCACTAGGGGAACTAACAAACACTGTTTAGCAACACACACTAGGGAAACTAACAAACACTGTGTGCAGCAACACACACTAGGGGAACTAACAAACACTGTGTGCAGCAACACACATTAGGGGAACTAACAAACACTGTGTGCAGCAACACACACTAGGGAAACTAACAAACATTGTATGTACCAACACACACTAGGGGGAACTAACAAACACTGTGTGCAGCAACAAACATTAGGGGAACTAACACACACTGTGTGCAGCAACACACACTAAGGGAATTAACAAACACTGTGTGTAGCAACACACACTAGGGGAACTAACAAACACTGTGTGCAGCAACACACACTAGGGGAACTAACACTGTGCAGCAACACACACTAGGGGAACTAACAAACACTGTGTGCAGCAACACACACTAGGGGAACTAACAAACACTGTGTGCAGCAACATACACTAGGGGAACTAACAAACACTGTGCAGTAACACACACACTACGGGAACTAACAAACACTGCAGCAACATACACATTATGGGAACTAACAAACACTGTGTGCACCAACACACACTAGGTGAACTAACAAAAAATGTGTGCAGCAACACACTCTAGGAGAACTAGCAAACACTGTGTGCAGCAACACACACTAGGGGAACTAAGAAACACTGTGCAGCAACACACACTAGGGGAACTAACAAACACTGTGTGTAGCAACACACACTAGGGGAACTAACAAACACTGTGTGCAGCAACACACACTAGGGGAACTAACAAACACTGTGTGCAGCAACACACACTAGGGGAACTAACAAACACTGTGTGCAGCAACACACACTAGGGTAACAAACAAATA
Source organism: Cherax quadricarinatus (assembly GCF_038502225.1). NCBI lineage: Eukaryota > Metazoa > Arthropoda > Malacostraca > Decapoda > Parastacidae > Cherax > Cherax quadricarinatus. The sequence continues at coordinate 53,525,922 of NC_091298.1, forward strand.
CTGTTTGTAGCAACACACACTAGGGGAACTAACAAACACTGTGTGCAGCAACACACACTAGGGGAACTAACAAACTCTGAGCATCAACACACAATAGGGGAACTAACACACACTAGGGAACCTAACAAACACTGTGTGCAGCAACACACTAGGGGAACTAACAGACACTGTGCAGCAACACACACTATGGAAACTAACAAACACTGTGTGCAGCAACACACATTATGGAAACTAACAAACACTGTGTGCAGCAACACACACTAGGGGAACCAACAAACACTGTGTGCAGCAATACACACTAAAGGAACTAACAAACACTGTGTGCAGCAACACACACTAGGGGAACTAACACTGCAGCAACACACACTAAGAGAACTAACAAACACTGTGTGCAGCAACACACGCTAGGGGAACTAATAAACACTGTGTGCAGCAACACACAAAAGGGGAACTAACAAACACTGTGTGCAGCAACACACACTAGGGAAACTAACATACACTGTGCAGCAACACACACTAGGGGAAATAACAAACACTGTGTGCGGCAACACACTCTAGGGGAACTAATAAACACTGTGTGCAGCAACACACACTAGGGAAACTAACAAATACTGTGCAGCAACACACACTAGGGAAACTAACAAACACTGTGCAGCAACACACACTAGGGGAACTAACAAACACTGTGTGCACCAATACACTAGGGGAACTAGCAAACACTGTGTGCAGCAACACACACTAGGGGAACTAACAAACACTGTGTGCAGCAACACACACTAAGAAAACTAACAAACACTGTGTGCACCAACACACACTAGGGGAACTAACAAACACTGTTTAGCAACACACACTAGGGAAACTAACAAACACTGTGAGCAGCAACACACACTAGGGGAACTAAAAAACACTGTGTGCAGCAACACACATTAGGGGAACTAACAAACACTGTGTGCAGCAACACACACTATGGAACTAACAAACACTGTGTGCAGCAAAACACACTATGGAAACTAACAAACACTGCTTGCAGCAACACACACTAGGGGACCTAACAAACACTGTGTGCCGCAACACACACTAAGGAAACTAACAAACACTGTGTGCAGCAACACACACTAGGGGAACTAACAAACACTGTGCAGCAACACACACTAGGGGACCTAACAAACACTGTGTGCAGGAACACACACTAGGGGAACCAACAAACGCTGTGCAGCAACACACACTAGGGAAACTAACAAACACTGTGTGCAGGAACACACACTAGGGGAACTAACAAACACTGTGCAGCAACACACACTAGGGGAAATAACAAACACTGTGTGCAGCAACACAAACTAGGGAAACTAACGAACACTGTGTGCAGCAACACACACTAGGGAAACTAACAAACACTGTGTGCAGCAACACACACTAGGGGACCTAACACACACTGTCTGCAGCAACACACACTAGGGAAACTAACAAACACTGTGTGCAGCAACACACACTATGGAAACTACCAAACACTGTGTTCAGCAACACACACTATGGAAACTAACAAACATTGTGTGCAGCAACACACACTATGGAAACTAACAAACACTGTGTGCAGCAACACACACTCTGGAAACTAACAAACACTGTGTGCAGCAACACACACTAGGGGACCTAATAAACACTGTGTGCAGCAACACACACACTATGGAAACTAACAAACACTGTGTGCAGCAAGACACACTAGGGGAACTAACAAACACTGTGCAGCAACACACACTAGGGGAACTAACAAACACTGTGTGCAGCAACACATACTAGGGGAACTAACAAACACTGTGTGCAGCAAGACACTGTGGAAACTAATAAACACTGTGTGCAGCAACACACACTATGGAAACTAACAAACACTGTGTGCAGCAATACACACTAGGGGAACTATTAAACACCGTGCAGCAACACACACTAGGGGACCTAACAAACAGTGTGTGCAGGAACACACACTAGGGGAACTAACAAACACTGTGCAGCAACACACACTAGGGAAACTAACAAACACTGTGTGCAGCAACACACACTAGGGGAACTAACAAACACTGTGTGCAGCAACACACACTAGGGAAACTAACAAACACTGTGTGCAGCAACACACACTAGGGAAACTAACAAACACTGTGTGCAGCAACACACACTAGGGGACCTAACACACACTGTCTGCAGCAACACACACTAGGGAAACTAACAAACACTGTGTGCAGCAACATAAACTATGGAAACTAACAAACACTGTGTGCAGCAACACACACTATGGAAACTAACAAACACTGTGTGCAGCAACACACATTATGGAAACTAATAAACACTGTGTGCAGCAACACACACTATGGAAACTAACAAACACTGTTTGCAGCAACACACCCTAGGGGGCATAACAAACACTGTGTGCAGCAACACACACTATGGAAACTAACAAACACCGTGTGCAGCAACACACACTAGGGAAACTAACAAACACTGTGTGCAGCACCACACACTAGGGGAACTAACAAACACTGTGTGCAGCAACACACACTAGGAGAACTAACAAACACTGTGCAGCAACACACACACTATGGGAACTAACAAACACTGTGCAGCAACATACACACTATGGGAACTAACAAACACTGAGTGCAGCAACACACACTAGGGGAACTAACAAACACTGTGTGCAGCAACACACACTAGGGGAACTAATAAACACTGTGTGCAGCAACACACACTATGGAAACTAACAAACACTGTGTGCAGCAACACACACTAGGGAAACTAACAAACACTGTGCAGCAACACACACTAGGGAAACTAACAAACACTGTGTGCAGCAACACACACTAGGGGAACTAACAAACACTGTGCAGCAACACACACACTATGGGAACTAACAAACACTGTGCAGCAACATACACACTATGGGAGCTAACAAACACTGTGTGCAGCAACACACACTAGGGGAACTAACAAACACTGTGTGCAGCAACACACACTAGGGGAACTAATAAACACTGTGTGCAGCAACACACACTATGGAAACTAACAAACACTGTGTGCAGCAACACACACTATGGAAACTAACTAACACTGTGTGCAGCAACACACACTATGGAAACTAACAAACACTGTGTGCAGCAACACACACTATGGAGACTAACAAACACTGTGTGCAGCAACACACACTATGGAAACTAACAAACAATGTGTGCAGCAACACACACTAGGGGACCTAACAAACACTGTGTACAGCAACACACACTAGGGAAACTAACAAACACTGTGTGCAGCAACACACACTAGGGGACCTAACAAACACTGTGTGCAGCAACACACACTATGGAAACTAACAAACACTGTGTGCAGCAACACAAACTAGGGGAACTAACAAACGCTGTGTGCAGCAACACACACTACGGAAACTAACACTGTGTGCAACAACAC
>NC_091298.1:53536871-53564371 GCF_038502225.1 Cherax quadricarinatus
AAGGGTATCAAAGGTATTCTTGGAACCCATCAAGGGTATCAAAGGTATTCTTGGAACCCATCAAGGGTATCAAAGGTATTCTTGGAACCCATCAAGGTATCAAAGGTATTCTTGGAACCCATCAAGGGTATCAAAGGTATTCTTAGAATCCATCAAGGTATCAAAGATATTCTTGGAACCCATCAAGGTATCAAAGGTATTCTTGGAACCCATCAAGGTATCAAAGGTATTCTTGGAACCCATCAAGGGTATCAAAGGTATTCTTGGAACCCATCAAGGTATCAAAGGTATTCTTGGAACCCATCAAGGGTATCAAAGGTATTCTTGGAACCCATCAAGGTATCAAAGGTATTCTTGGAACCCATCAAGGTATCAAAGGTATTCTTGGAACCCATCAAGGGTATCAAAGGTACTCTTGGAACCCATCAAGGTATTAAAGGTACTCTTGGAACCCATCAAGGGTATTAAAGGTACTCTTGGAACCCATCAAGGTATTAAAGGTACTCTTGGAACCCATCAAGGTATTAAAGGTACTCTTGGAACCCATCAAGGGTATCAAAGGTATTCTTGGAACCCATCAAGGGTATCAAAGGTATTCTTGGAACCCATCAAGGGTATCAAAGATATTCTTGGAACCCATCAAGGTATCAAAGGTATTCTTGGAACCCATCAAGGGTATTCTTGGAACCCATCAAGGGTATCAAAGGTATTCTTTTAACCCATCAAGGGTATCAAAGGTATTCTTGAAACCCATCAAGGGTATCAAAAGTATTCTTGGAACCCATCAAGGGTATCAAAGATATTCTTGGAACCCATCAAGGGTATCGAAGGTATTCTTGGAACCCATCAAGGGTATCAAAGATATTCTTGGAACCCATCAAGGGTATCGAAGGTATTCTTGGAACCCATCAAGGGTATCAAAGATATTCTTGGAACCCATCAAGGTATCAAAGGTATTCTTGGAACCCATCAAGGGTATCAAAGGTATTCTTGGAACCCTTCAAGGGTATCAAAGGTATTCTTGGAACCCATCAAGGGTATCAAAGGTATTCTTGAAACCCATCAAGGTATCAAAGGTATTCTTGGAACCCATCAAGGGTATCAAAGGTATTCTTGGAACCCATCAAGGGTATCAAAGGTATTCTTGGAACCCATCAAGGGTATCAAAGGTATTCTTGGAACCCATCAAGGGTATCAAGGTATTCTTGGAACCCATCAAGGGTATCAAAGGTATTCTTGAAACCCATCAAGGGTATCAAAGGTATTCTTGGAACCCAACAAGGGTATCAAAGATATTCTTGGAAAACATCAAGGGTATCAAAGGTATTCTTGGAACCCATCAAGGGTATCAAAGGTATTCTTGGAACCCATCAAGGGTATCAAAGGTATTTTTGGAACCCATCAAGGGTATCAAAGGTATTCTTGGAACCCATCAAGGTATCAAAGGTATTCTTGGAACCCATCAAGGTATTAAAGGTGCTCTTGGAACTCATCAAGGGTATCAAAGGTATTCTTGGAACCCATCAAGGGTATCAAAGGTATTCTTGGAACCCATCAAGGTATTAAACGTACTCTTGGAACCCATCAAGGTATTAAAGGTACTCTTGGAATCCATCAAGGTATCAAAGGTACTCTTGGAACCCATCAATGTTATCAAAGGTATTCTTGGAACCCATCAAGGGTATCAAAGGTACTCTTGGAACCCATCAAGGTATTAAAGGTACTCTTGGAACCCATCAAGGATATTAAAGGTACTCTTGGAACCCATCAAGGTATTAAAGGTACTCTTGGAACCCATCAAGGTATTAAAGGTACTCTTGTTGAGAATTTAGCCTTACCTGCCGTGTTTATTATAACTATTTATAATGAACACTTAGCTGATAAATGACAGCAAATCGTCTACACAGCCGCCCCTGCAGACGAGGTCTAGAAGCTGTCGAAACCATCACAACAGTGGACTGTCAAGAGATACAATTTGTAAGTATAAATTACCCCTAGGGGGTGTTATGTCAGCATATTTCATTCGATGATGGCTGACGAAATACTTACTTGTTTGGACTCAAAAGTCCACACCTTACTGCCGATTATAGGTTGATTACAAACTCCTTGTGACTCAAGAATTGCGCAATCCCCCGATCTACAAGAAATTCGTAACATACCTTGCTCTTTGTAACGTGAGCTATGGTGTTCTCAACACCTTCGACAGATATCGGTGACTTGATAGAAGCTGAAGTGTCCTTGGATGTCCACGTCTTCCATTGTCTAGGAAACGCACACTGGTACACTATGTTCCACAAGATTTGTCTTTATTGTTCACAATGTATCACAATAGAAGCTGATCACACTTCTATTAAGTGTTTGTGTTAGAGACACTTTGTTCACACTAACGCACAGATCAGTATCCTCGCGTCAGTGTCACTCTCCATAGAGTCAAAGATAGTCTGCCAGACGCTACAGCACTCCATGCCGTCACTGCCCCCAGCACAAAAAAAAAAAAACGCTGACCTAGTACCTTGCATCCTTGTCACCTCCTCGATGAAGCAAAGCAGAATGTTTGTTTCTTGCTGTCTTAATCATAGACAACAATGTACACTAGTTTTACTATGGTAATAAAGTGGGAGCAGGATTTTCCTTAATTGACCTGCTAAGTATGAGATGTACTGTCTCTTATAAAAATACACGTTGCAACACTGCTGCAAGGAGCAGAGGTCATTTGACTACGTGGCATAGCATCTGTGATCAATTACTCACTCTAGCAGTAAACAAGACGCTCGCCCCTTCTGAGTGGCCCCTCAGGGCTGAAAGGGCTGAAGGGGGCTGAAGGGGGCTGATACCCCCCTCCTGGAGAAAATTTCTCCACACTGGGGGGCGGCGGAGGTTCGCTGCAGGTGAACTATTCATCACTTAACATTAATTTGATTTTCTCACTCGCCACCACTGCTGCTTGTCTTTTCTGAACAGCTTTAGTCTGTGTGGTTTCTGGAGAATCACTAATTTTGTTTTCAACACTGTGTAATTCTAACGGCACTAGTTGATTTATTGTCCACTTATTCACTACACCTTTGCTCAAAACATCAACTGTCCTGATGATTCCATTTGCATCAGGATATATGGTCACAATTTTTCCAAGTGGCCATTGGGACCTCGGACCATCATTGTCGATAATCACTATGTCACCAGGTCTTAAGGACTTATGATTTTCAGGAATACCAGCTCCATAGAAGTGTTCTCTCAATGAGGTGAGATAGTCTTCTCGCCAAATTTTCTCCCAACATTCAATCACTTTATTAAGGTGTTTGAATTTAAGTCTGAGTTGCTCAGGTTCGAAATAAGTAGGATCCTCTATGATTTCTTTATCATTCATGGGAGGAACAGGTTCGAGCCTTCTGCCATGGAGTAAATGAGATGGACTTAACACTTCTAAATTGTCCAGATCATCGGTAACATAAGTTAGAGGTCTGTTGTTGACTCTATTTTCTATTTCAGTCACAACTGTACGGAATTCTTCTAAGTCTATTCTCTGACGATGAAGAGTCTTCCTTAAACAACGTTTTACAATGCCGATCATTCTTTCATAAAATCCGCCGTGCCATGGAGATTTAGGAGGAATGTATCTCCAACGACATCTGCGTTGATTCAGCATCTGTTGTACTTCTGGTTGATCAAAGATCTTGCTTATATAAGCAGCACCAGCAACAAAGTTCATTGCATTATCTGAAATCATCAGTCTGGGACATGCCCTTCTGGCTGCAAACCTTCTGAATAATTTGATAAAGGTTTCAGCAGACATGTCAGTGGCTACTTCTAGATGTACTGCTCTAGTTGTAGCACAAGTGAACAAACAGTTGTACACCTTGATGGGAACTTTGTCAACAGTGTTGGTTAAAATTATTGGTCCAGTATAATCTACACCTGTCACCTCAAATGGAGTGATATGACAAACTCTTTCAGAGGGATATGGAGGTGGACCTGGATACTGACATACTCGCATATCGTAGTGACGACAAGTAATACAGTCCTTTATTTGTTTTTTCACACTTTGTCGACATGACTTAAGAAATCGTAATGACACGATTGCAAATAAACCATACCCCCGGCCGGGGGTATGGAGTTTTGAGACTCTATGACCGCGGGTTCAATCCCGGCCGGGGGTATGGTTTACTTTGTCGACCTTGAGGTATCCAGTAGGATTGTCGTATATGACAAAGTGTGTCAGCTACCCCACCATGTAACACGTTACTGTGGGCGTTTTGCACAATCAGTTTTGTTAGCCAATGATTCTTGGGGATCAATATTGGATGTATGGCTTCTTTAGGTAGTGAAGAATTATGAATTCTTCCTCGACATCTTATAATCTTTTCTGAGTCGAGATAAAGTCCTAAAGAATTAATCATAACAGGTTTCTTTGGGGATTTATCTTGTGTTTCTAGAAATTTATATTCTGTAGAGAAAACGTCTTTCTGTATTAGTTTCACCCAGTATTTAATGGGTTCAAGACATTCATAATCAGGTTTAATTCCTTTAATGAATTTAAAGACAAGAGCTGTAACTCTTAAGAGTTTACCCAAAGATGAGTATTTAGATCCATCAATGACTATTTCTGTTGTGGCTGCTGCAGTATTTACACAACTTATTTCTGCTGTGTTCAAGCAGACTGTTTCTTCTGGCATAATGTGAGCTTTTTGCTGAGGCCAGTTATTTTCATCAGAGAGCCAGTTCGGTCCGTGGAGCCATAATTTATTATCCACAAATTTCTTGAGTGGGACACCACGTGACAACATGTCAGCTGGATTTTCTTGGGTAGAGACGTGGAGAAAGAGATAATCTCTCTGCATCTCTTTTATTTCTGCTACTCTGTTCTGTACATAGACCAACTTACTCTTATTATTTCTTAACCACTGGAGAACTGCCTCATTATCACTCCAGATCACGGTTTTCTCAATAGTGAGATGATCAAGTACTTTGTTGAGATAGACAGCTAATTTTGTACCTACATAGAGTGCTGTCAGTTCCAACTGTGGTACTGTTCTGACCTTCAAGGGTGCTACCCTGGCCTTTGAAGTAATTAGTGTACTTCCTTCAGCATTACTCATGTAAGCTACAGCGCCATAACCTCTGGTTGACGCATCACAGAACACATGTAATGTGTAATTGTTTCCCTCTTGACCTATTTGTCTGGGAAATTTAATTTGATGAAGTTGCTTAAACTCCCTGGATATTTCTTCCCATGCTTGACTCATTTCTAGAGGCAAGTTCTCATCCCATCCAATTTTGAGTTTCCATGCATCTTGCATAAGCATTTTACCTTTTATGGTAATTGGTGAGACGAGTCCTAGAGGATCAAAACATTGTGATACCTCTGACAGTAAACTACGTTTAGTGAGTGTACTGCATGATTTATTGTTTATCCTTTTGAGACTCAAAGTATCTTCCTGTGTGTTCCAATTAAGTCCCAGCATATTGTTGCAATCAGGAATTTCAGTTTCAGGGAAATCTTCTTTGATAAGTTCCCTTAATTGCTCTGAATTTGTATTCCACATCCTTAGAGGCATATTTGCTTCTTTCATCTCCTTGTTAGCTTCTCTGTATAAGGATTTCAAATCCTCCTCTTTATTCACAGTACCTTGAAGATTGTCCATATAGAAACTTTTCTTTAAGACTTCTTTGAAGGGACTTTCAGATTTCTTCAAATGTGTATTTAGAGTAGCTTCTAGTAAGAATGGAGAGGATGTTGCACCAAATAATACTGATTTGAAACGATAAGTTTTCACAGGACTTTGAGGATCATGTGGATTTTCAGGCCACAAGAATCGAGTATAATCTCTATCTATTTCTTGTAGTCCTACTCTTAAGAAAGCTTTGGAAATATCAGCCGTGTAGGCATATGGGTTTGTGCGAAATTTCATAAGCACGTCTCCAAGCTTCTCAGTTAGTGAGGGTCCGGTCATCAGACAGTCATTAAGACTTGCTACATCTTTATTTGCACGTGCGCTGCAATTATATACAACACGTAGTGGAGTGGTTTCAGAATCTTTTCTGACTCCATGGTGCGGGAGATAATGAGCGTTTGTCTTCAACTTATCTTCGACTATTTCCTCAATGAATTTATTGTCCAACTGTTCTTGTATGATATTATCATAGACAGTCAGTAACTCTGGATTCTTCCTGAGCTCATGTATTTGTGCTTTCATCTGTCCGAAAGCCATGCGATAATTGCTAGGCAGATGTGGTGGATTTAATTTCCATGGTAACCTAACCCAATACTGTCCATCTTTATATTTGACAGTGTCCAAATATTGGTTATAAGTCTGAGACTCTTGTGGGCTTGGTTTATTTACATCAATACCTATCGCATCTAAATCCCACAACTTATCAATTGGTTCATTCATTTCTTCCAGTAATGATAATTTTTGCTGTGGTACATGATCAGCGGTTATTCTCGTAACTAGTACATTTTCCACTGAATCAATATCAGCTTCTTTCCCACTTTGAGAGGGAATGGGACCACATATCATGTGGCCTCCTGCTGTTTTCAGCAAGTGAACATCATGTTTACTTACTATATTTTGCACAAAACAGTGATAATAATCACTTCCAATGATTAAATCAATTGGACTAATTGTGTCCGTCTGTATGTCAGGACAGGCTAACTTGACCTTAGCTGCTTTCAGTGCTGCAACTGTTTCTTTTAATCCCTGGATCTGCACAGACTTAGGCAAATCATCTACTACCACAGCTTCTACTGTCTTTTTCCTGTTTCCTAGACCAACAGTGATTCTGGCTAAGTCATATGTCTGTTTACCAGAATTGTGGAAAAAACCAGCTATATCTAACTGTATTTTGGCATAGGGTTGTTTATTCAGTTTCTGCAACACTGATCTTCTTATGAAGGACCTTTGTGAGCCTTGATCAAATAGTGTTAGCACATTGGTTTTGTGTAATTTATTAGATAACTCAACTCGAGCTATCGGGAGAGCAGTTGCTTTAAACTTATCTCTCACATTTAATGCTGTTGCTTGTTGACTTCCTGATTCTGTGGAAGTCTGCTGCTGTTCAGCTAAAGTATTTGGGCATAATGCTGTATGATGCATACCCTTGCATTTAAAACACTTCTTCAGTGAGCATTTTCCTCCCTTGTGTTCACCTAAACACTTGATGCATCTTTTCAGCTGATGAACACGTTGTTTACGTGCCTCCACTGATGTGTATTGAATACAATACTGTGCCCAATGTGTTCCATCACAAAGTACACATTTTGGAGTACGTTTATATATGACAGTTTGTTTACTGTCTGTTGTATTCACAGCTTGATAAATGCCTATATGGGATTTCCCATTATGTGGTTTAGTGGGAGTAGGTATACTCTTTTTATACTGAGTTGAAGGTTTGTTATCCACTGGATTTGTGGATTTTTCATCTTGTCTCGTTGCTTGCATGCATGAAACTATTGTTTGTAAACCATTGCTAATTTCCTCACAAGTGAAATAGCGTTTATTGAACATAATATTTAATCGTTCAATAGTTTGTGGTGACAGCTTATCCTGTACAATACCACTGATAAACCAATCACATTGTCTTAGGTCATATTTAGCATCTAGAGATCTGAGACTATTGTCTAATGTGATTCTAAATGCCTGTAAGTCTGAAAAACAATGTTTGGGTGGCTTCAAGCTTGATATTAAGACTGCATGTCTAACTCTAGCCTTGTCAGCATCGAAGTAATTGTCTGCTAAGACACGTAAGGCTATTTGATAATTGCCTTTGATCACCGGAAATGACTTAATCAGTTCATAGGGTTCTCCCTTCACAAGACATTTAAGGTAATTGAACTTGGCAATCTCCTCTATGTCAGTTCGTGAATTTACTATGGATTGAAAACCACTAATGAATTCTTCATAATTATGACCTTGGAAAATAGGTAATGCCAATGTAGGTAAGCTTGGTAATGGGACACTTGTTGTTACAGGTGTAACAGGTGTTTGACCACTAGTTATAGTAGGTCTCTGTGACAGAGTTTTACAGCAGATAGCCTGTACTCCTGTCCACCTTAATTGTTGATCACTAAAAGTATCCAAACATTTTTAATTTCATCCTCAGATGGATCTGATTCAAGAAATTTATTTTCATAATGTGTATAGTCTGAATTAATTATTTCCAGACGTTGTGTAAATAATCCAAACTTGACCTCAAGATCATCAAAATCTATGTTTGTATCTTGAGTTAATCCTATACAGACTGAAATTAGATTTTCTAATTGTGTAATCTTAGTCTGTAAAGATTGAAACTGAGTTTTCAAACAAGCCATTTTAATGGTATACTGAAAATTCTAGCACCACACTTAGAGTGTTTAAAAAACACTGTACTGCTATAGACAGCTGAGTTTTTGTTATGCTTAAGTCAGCAATAATCGAGTCAGACACTACTGACCCACTAAGCTTAACCTCAGGGTCAATGACCATGAAGGGTACACCGTACATGTGGCTGATGTTTACGGCTTAGAGTTTGCTGTGTCAGCCTGACCATGATGATTAATCGTAAATAACGATGTTATACACTTCATTCACTATACACTATAAATGTCACTGTATAACTGTAAATCACACGTGAATATTACTTATACATATATAAATTTCACTGTTAATATATATTTGAAAGCTTACACTTTATATATAAGTTCCTTTAATATAACAGGTAGATCTATAAGAAACAAACTTTAACACAATCTTGTCTCTTAATTTCTGTCTATAAACATTATAAACACTATGTGTATATACACTCAGACAAACATCATCACTTGGGTGTTGTCTTATTCAGCGATTTCTCCTGATTGGAGCAGTGGGTGCAGGATACCATCCCCCGTCTTCTTGTTGGGTGAGTCACCCAGCTCCCGTTTTCATTGGGTGAACGCTGGGTGAGCGCCCGTTTTCTTTTGGCTGCCCATTCTCTGTGATTGAGTCTGGAGGGACTCATTTATACTGATTTATATTGTAAAACACTAGTTTTACAGCTTTTTACGAAGGACCTTGGCTCATAGGTTATTTGTACACTGTAGTACAACATATTTGGACCACAGTGTGGTCTTTATCCGGTTCGAGCACGACCAAAACTCTGTTGAGAATTTGGCCTTACCTGCCGTGTTTATTATAACTATATATAATGAACACTTAGCTGATAAATGACAGCAAATCGTCTACACAGCCGCCCCTGCAGACGAGGTCTAGAAGCTGTCGAAACCATCACAACAGTGGGCTGTCAAGAGATACAATTTGTAAGTATAAATTACCCCTAGGGGGTGTTATGTCAGCATATTTCATTCGATGATGGCTGACGAAATACTTACTTGTTTGGACTCAAAAGTCCACACCTTACTGCCGATTATAGGTTGATTACAAACTCCTTGTGACTCAAGAATTGCGCAATCCCCCGATCTACAAGAAATTCGTAACATACCTTGCTCTTTGTAACGTGAGCTATGGTGTTCTCAACACCTTCGACAGATATCGGTGACTTGATAGAAGCTGAAGTGTCCTTGGATGTCCACGTCTTCCATTGTCTAGGAAACGCACACTGGTACACTATGTTCCACAAGATTTGTCTTTATTGTTCACAATGTATCACAATAGAAGCTGATCACACTTCTATTAAGTGTTTGTGTTAGAGACACTTTGTTCACACTAACGCACAGATCAGTATCCTCGCGTCAGTGTCACTCTCCATAGAGTCAAAGATAGTCTGCCAGACGCTACAGCACTCCATGCCATCACTGCCCCCAGCACAAAAAAAAAAACGCTGACCTAGTACCTTGCATCCTTGTCACCTCCTCGATGAAGCAAAGCAGAATGTTTGTTTCTTGCTGTCTTAATCATAGACAACAATGTACACTAGTTTTACTATGGTAATAAAGTGGGAGCAGGATTTTCCTTAATTGTCCTGCTAAGTAAGAGATGTACTGTCTCTTATAAAAATACACGTTGCAACACTGCTGCAAGGAGCAGAGGTCATTTGACTACGTGGCATAGCATCTGTGATCAATTACTCACTCTAGCAGTAAACAAGACGCTCGCCCCTTCTGAGTGGCCCCTCAGGGCTGAAAGGGCTGAAGGGGGCTGAAGGGGGCTGATACCCCCCTCCTGGAGAAAATTTCTCCACAGTACTCTTGGAACCCATCAAGGTATTAAAGGTACTCTTGGAACCCATCAAGGTATTAAAGGTACTCTTGGAACCCATCAAGGTATTAAAGGTACTTTTCTAAAGCAAATGATGATTTCTTACATACGATTTCAAGCAAATTTCTCAGTGTAATTTATTTAGGCTAGGGTAGGCTAGGTTAGCTTAGGTTAGGTTAAGTTAAATTAGGCTAGGTTTGGTTAGACTAGGTTAGGTTAGCTTAGATTAAGTTAGTTTAAGTTAGGTTAGGTTAGGTTAGGTTAGGTTAGGTTTAGTTAGGTTAGGATTAGGTTAGGTTAGGTTAGGTTAGGTTAGGTTAGGTAAGGTAAGGTTAGGTTAGGTTAGGTTAGGTTAGGTTAGGTTAGGCTAGGTTTGGTTAGGTTAGGTTAGAGTAGGTTTGGTCAGTTTAGGTCAGATTAAGTTAGGTTAAGCTAGTTTAGGTTAGCTTAGGTTAGGTTAAGTTAGGTTAGGAAATAAGTCACTTTGGCTGACTTTTTTTTGTTATCCTAGGTAATTTACACTATGTATGATCATTGTACTTATGTGTACCTGTGCCTAAATAAACTTACTTCTAGGTTAGGTTAGGTTAGGTTAGCTAAATTAGGTTACATTATTGCCTATAAGGAAAATTTAACTACTTTTAACGTACAATAACGCAAATAACTGCAACAAGACTTAGAGTTGAAAAAACAGGGAACCAAGACCCGCTGATATCATGTTCCCTCTGAGTGTAACAGTCACACATTTGACGTTCTTAACCGAAGTGATATATTGACGTTGATTACAAGGATACCTGTGACCTGTTTCAAGATTTTCCTCTACTCCAGCACCCTGGCCATAAGCCATGCTTGTCTGGTGCTGTCCTGATCAACCAGGCTATTCTTGTGTGGACTGGTATACTAATATCAAGAATACTTTAATGCCTAACGCAGTGGTATAACGAACATCAGTGTATGTACAGTGTGTTATTTACACCACTTTGTGTATATACTCTGAGGTATACATACCTCTTGGTGTATACATGTTGAGATACTCACACTTAGTGTATATACACTAAGAGATTCACAGTATTTGGTGTATATACAATGAGAGATTCACAGTTCTTGGTGTATATACACTGAAAGATTCACAGTTCTTGGTGTATATACACTGAGAGATTCACAGTTCTTGGTGTATATACACTGAAAGATTCACAGTTCTTGGTGTATATACACTGAAAGATTCACAGTATTTGGTGTATATATACTGAGAGATTCACAGTTCTTGGTGTATATACACTGAAAGATTCACAGTATTTGGTGTATATATACTGAGAGATTCACAGTTCTTGGTATATATACACTGAAAGATTCACAGTTCTTGGTGTATATACACTGAGAGATTCACAGTTCTTGGTGTATATATACTGAAAGAATCACAGTTCTTGGTGTATATACACTGAGAGATTCACAGTATTTGGTGTATATATACTGAGAGATTCACAGTTCTTGGTGTATATACACTAAAAGATTCACGCTTCTTGGTGTATATACACTGAGAGATTCACAGTTCTTGGTGTATATATACTGAAAGATTCACAGTTCTTGGTGTATATACACTGAGAGATTCACAGTATTTGGTGTATATATACTGAGAGATTCACAGTTTTTGGTGTATATACGCTGAGATATTCACAATTCTTGGTATACATACACTGTAAGATTCACAGTTCTTGGTGTATATACACTGAGAGATTCACAGTATTTGGTGTATATATACTGAGAGATTCACAGTTCTTGGTGTATATACGCTGAGATATTCACAATTCTTGGTATACATACAGTGAAAGATTCATAATTCTTGGTGTATATACACTGAGAGATTCACAGTATTTGGTGTATATACACTGAGAGATTCACAGTTCTTGGTGTATATACACTAAAAGATTCACGCTTCTTGGTGTATATACACTGAGAGATTCACAGTTCTTGGTGTATATACACTGAGAGATTCACAGTATTTGGTGTATATATACTGAGAGATTCACAGTTCTTGGTGTATATACGCTGAGATATTCACAGTTCTTGGTATACATACACTGAAAGATTCACAGTTCTTGGTGTATATACACTGAGAGATTCACAGTTCTTGGTATATATACAAGCACCTTTTGATGAATCCATCCTGAGAGATATACTTTAGTTCATTTACAGGCTAAAAGCTGGTATCCTACCTCACTTATATTTATGGGAAATAGCTGTTGTTATCCTGTTATCCCGTCAGCATGAGGTTCCTCTCTTAATCGTGTTTTTGTAAACATAAGCTTCTTAACACAGCAAAAACACTGATCTCTGAGTGTTTGTTGTCTTCACGTCTGCAAGATGAATGTTTTCTTCATTGTTCTGCAAGGTGTGTGTTATCTCTACGTCCGCAAGGTGTGTGTTTTCTTTACGTCCGCAAGGTGTGTGTTTTCTTTACGTCTACAAGGTGTTGTTTTCTCTACGTCTGCAAGGTGTGTGTTTTCTCTACATCTGCAAGGTGTGTATTTTTTTCACGTCTGCAAGGCGTGTGTTTTCTGTACGTCTGCAAGGCGTGTGTTTTCTGTACGTCTGCAAGGCGTGTGTTTTCTGTACGTCTGCAAGGCGTGTGTTTTCTTTACGTCTGCAAGGCGTGTGTTTTCTTTACGTCTGCAAGGTGTTGTTTTCTCTACGTCTGCAAGGTGTGTATTTTTTTCACGTCTGCAAGGCGTGTGTTTTCTGTACGTCTGCAAGGCGTGTGTTTTCTTTACGTCTGCAAGGCGTGTGTTTTCTGTACGTCTGCAAGGCGTGTGTTTTCTTCACGTCTGCAAGGTGTGTGTTTTCTTTACGTCTGCAAGGTGTGTGTTTTCTTTACGTCCGCAAGGTGTGTGTTTTCTTTACGTCTGCAAGGTGTGTGTTTTCTTTACGTCCGCAAGGTGTGTGTTTTCTTTACGTCTGCAAGGTGTGTGTTTTCTTTACGTCTGCAAGGTGTGTGTTTTCTTTACGTCTGCAATGTGTATGTTTTCTTTACGTCTGTAAGGTGAGTGTTTTCTTTACGTCTGCAAGGTGTGTGTTTTCTTTACGTCTGCAAGGTGAGTGTTTTCTTTACGTCTGCAAGGTGTGTGTTTTCTTTACGTCTGCAAGGTGTGTGTTTTCTTTACGTCTGCAAGGTGAGTGTTTTCTTTACGTCTGCAAGGTGTGTGTTTTCTCTACATCTGCAAGGTCTGTGTTTTCTTTTCGTCTGCAAGGTGCGTGTTTTCTCTACGTCTGCAAGGTGAGTGTTTTCTTTACGTCTGCAAGGTGAGTGTTTTCTTTACGTCTGCAAGGTGAGTGTTTTCTTTACGCCTGCAAGGTGCGTGTTTTCTCTACGTCTGCAAGGTGTGTATTTTCTTTACGTTTGCAAGGTGAGTGATTTCTTTACGTCTGCAAGGTGTGTATTTTCTTTACGTCTGCAAGGTGTGTATTTTCTTTACGTCTGCAAGGTGAGTGTTTTCTTTACGCCTGCAAGGTGAGTGTTTTCTTTACGCCTGCAAGGTGAGTGTTGTCTTCACGTCTGCAAGGAGTGTATTTTCTTCGTCTACAAGGTGTGTGTTGTTTTCACTGTTCTGCAAGGTGTGTTTTCTTTACGTCTGCAAGGTGATTGATTGAGAGGGCAGAGTCTGGATCCTGGTCTCGCGGAAGAAGGGAAGACAGTGACCTTACAAGTAACTGGCCATTAATCTTGCAGTCTTTGACAGAGCTCAAGTGAAACTGGATGTGGCCCATTACCATCCCCAAAGATGAATCTTTTCTTTTTTGCTACGTAAAGTGCTCAACCCGTGTGGGTCCTTCAGCGTAAGGAGTGGTGGAGGTTCGATACAATGTCTGCTAATCACGAGATAGACAAATTATCTATCTAGAAGCATCTTAAGACGATTCGATTTTGCTCCAAAATATTTATTTCTAGGTACGTTTCACTCTAAGTTAAAAATTTTAACCATATATATCTAACTTTTTTGGTGACAATCTGGACTTTCCCAAAATGTTTGGAGATACATGAAAAAATAAATTGTGATTCTACAGATTTTAGGAATACCAGTTGAAGCTAACAGCTAGTTACTTAAAATATTTGTTACAGTGATACTACATGGCAGTTTCTTCCACTGACTACAAACACGGAGGTGAAGTAGCGATATAAGTTTGATCAGTAACTGAGCTTAGATAACAACTTTTAGCTTGTGATCTAAGGTAGGATAACAGCTTAGTCTGTGATCTAAGGTAGGATAACAGCTTAGCCTGTGATCTAAGGTAGGATAACAGCACAGCCTGTGATCTAAGGTAGGATAACAGCTTAGCCTGTGAGCTGAGATAGGATAACAAATCTTAGCCTGTGAGATGAGGTAGGATAACAGCATAGTCTGTGATCTAAGGTAGGATAACAGCTTAGCCTGTGAGCTGAGATAGGATAACAAATCTTAGCCTGTGAGCTGAGGTAGGATAACAGCATAGCCTGTGATCTAAGGTAGGATAACAGCTTAGCCTGTGAGCTGAGATAGGATAACAAATCTTAGCCTGTGAGTTTAGGTAGGATAACAGCATAGCCTGTGATCTAAGGTAGAATAACAGCTTAGCCTGTGAGCTGAGATAGGATAACAAATCTTAGCCTGTGAGCTGAGGTAGGATAACAGCATAGCCTGTGATCTAAGGTAGGATAACAGCTTAGCTTGTGAGCTGAGATAAGATAACAAATCTTAGCCTGTGAGATGAGGTAGGATAACAAATCTTAGTCTGTGAGCTGAGGTATGATAACAACTCTTAGTCTGTGAGCTGAAGTAGGATAACAACTCTTAGCCTGTGAGCTGAGGTAGGATAACAGCTCTTAGCCTGTAAGAGAGCTGAGGTAAGGCAAAAGCTCTTATTCTCCAGATTAGACAGTGTTAAAAAGAAGAGTCGTTAGCCAAATAAATAATGTAAATAACACATTCACAATCTCTCTCTCTCTCTCTCTCTATCTATCTATCTATCTATCTATCTCTCTTTATCTATCTGTCTGTCTATCTATCTACCTCTCTGCAGAGCTATTCCATGAAATATACATAATTGGAAAAGATTCAGGGACACTGTTGACGGTGTTAGAAACGGCCACAGAGAAGATCAAATGCCAACCCAGCATTTAATTCCAACTTTCAGCCTTAATAATGTAATGCTCATACATTAGGAAGCTTAAACACCAGCAAACATCCTCCATCTCCTTTACCTTAATGTCCTCAGGAAATCGAAATTTCCTCCTAACCTTAATTTCCATTGAAAACATTATACTTTAACATTACTAAACCTTTCTATTATTCCCTGGAAATGTTATATTCTAACATTATCAGATATTTCAAGTCATTTCCTGCTGATGTTATACTCTAACATTACTAAACATTTCTATTCCGTTTTCTTGGTGCTATAATGTAAAGACCAAGTAAATGTCTGTTTTAGATAGCTATACCTAATTATTATTATTATAATTATTATATTAGTCATTATTATTATATTTTTATAATTATTATTATTATTATAATCATGGAGAGGGAGGTCATAAAACGTCTGGAGAAACGATATATATATATATATATATATATATATATATATATATATATATATATATATATATATATATATATATATATATATATATATATATATATATATATAATGACGTGACAATATTCAGAGTATATTTTGAAAACTGTCACAAGTTTTTGTATATTTCCGCAATATATGTATATTATGGGGTGAAAAAAAGTTTTTGGGGCAAAATGCTAGACTCTCAAAACGGCTAAAAAAATTCATTTTTTTTTTCAACGTAAAACTCAGTGCATTTCAGTTTTATGAAGTCTGTACACGTAACTCTGTTTAACCTGTGGCCACAAATTATTATTATTATTATTTATTTTATTATTTTTATTTTATTATTATTATTATTAATATATTTTATCATTATTATTATATACACTGATAATACACAACTCGCGTTGTATATACACTCAGTGGCCACTTTATTAGGTACACTTGTACACTTTCTCGTTAATGAAAATATCCAATCAGCAGATCACTTGGCAGCATCTCAACGTCTAAAAACATGCAGCCACCGTCAAGATGTTCATTTGTTGTTCAGATTGAACATCAGAAAGGAGAAGAAATGTGATCTGAGTGACTTTGACCGTGGAATGATTATTGGTGCCAGACAGTAACTTAGAAACTGCTGATATCTAAAGTTACAGAGTAACTTATAAACTGCTGATATCTAGAGTTTCAGAGTAACTTATGAACTGCTGCTCTCTAGAGTTACATAGTAACTTATAAACTGCTGATCTCTAGAGTTACAGAGTAACTTATAAACTGCTGATCTCTAGAGTTACAGAGTAACTTATAAACTGTTGATATCTAGAGTTACAGAGTAACTTATAAACTGTTGATATCTAGTGTTACAGAGAATGGTGTGAGAACGCAAAACATCCAGCGAGCGGCAATTCTGTGGGCGAAAACCCCTTGATAATGAGATATCAGAGGTGAATGCCCAGATTTGTTCAGGGTGACAGGAAGTCGACAGTAACTCAAATAACCATGCATTATAACAGTGGTATGCAAAAGAGCATCTCTGAACGCACAACACGTCGAGCGTTGCAGTGGGTGGGTTCCTAGCACACATCAGGAATCGTTTAAATGTCACAGCCTACCTAAGTATCATTGCTGACCATAACTCTGGCCAGAATCTATCCATTTTCCAACGGTTACTTCCAGCAGGATAACACACCATGTCACATAGCACATGTCATCCCAAGCTGGTTCCATGAACATGTAAATGAGTTCGGTGTACTCCAATGGCCTCCACAGTCACCAGATCTTAATCCAATAGAGAACCTTTGGGATGTAGTGGAAACGGGAAATTCGCAGCGTGAATGTGCAGCCGATAAATCTGCAACAAACTGCGTGATGCTATCATGTCACATGGACCAGAATCTCTAAGGAATGTTTCCAGCACGTTGTTGCATCCATGCTACGAAGAATTCAGGCCGTTCTGGGGGCAAAGAAAAGCCCCTGCCCAGTGAATGAAGGGCGTACCTAATAAAGTGGCCACTGAGAATATATCCTTGTTGATATTCTTATTAACGAAATGTTAATTGATATTGTTCTTATGACCAACATGGAATTAATATATAGTAAGATGATGGCATAAGAGTAATACAAAGGATCCTTGAATGTAGAAGGCATGTATTTTAAAGTCTGCTTTCATAACATTGATGATGATGATAATGATGATGATGATGATGATGATAATAATAATAATAATAATAATAATAACAATAACATACAGAGAGGTGTGTAACTATGCTGAGTTTGCCTTAATATCATTTTTAGGGAATAAAGTGGTCTTGACTGTGAATGGGAGACATACGGCCTTCATGACTCTCGTGTAGTAGATAGGTTCTAAACCTATCTAACCCACCAACTTATCGAAGAGTATTGCTATTGCCTCCCTGCATGGTCGTCACTGATGTAGGTGTCTCTGTAATAAGTTCATGTGCTTGAAGACAGACAGACAGATACACACACACACACACACACACACACACACACACACACACACACACACACACACACACTCACACACACACACACACACACACACACACACACAGACACACATACAGGGATAACAGGGAAGGCACTACAATGGATCAGGGAATACTTGTCAGGAAGACAGCAGCGAGTCATGGTACGTGGCGAGGTGTCAGAGTGGGCACCTGTGACCAGCGGGGTACCGCAGGGGTCAGTCCTAGGACCAGTGCTGTTTCTGGTATTTGTGAACGACATGACGGAAGGAATAGACTCTGAGGTGTCCCTGTTTGCAGATGACGTGAAGTTGATGAGAAGAATACACTCGATCGAAGACCAGGCAGAACTACAAAGGGATCTGGACAGGCTGCAGACCTGGTCCAGCAATTGGCTCCTGGAGTTCAATCCCACCAAGTGCAAAGTCATGAAGATTGGGGAAGGGCAAAGAAGGCCGCAGACGGAGTACAGTCTAGGGGGTCAGAGACTACAAACCTCACTCAAGGAAAAAGATCTTGAGGTGAGTATAACACCAGGCACATCTCCTGAAGCGCACATCAACCAAATAACTGCTGCAGCATATGGGCGCCTAGCAAACCTCAGAACAGCATTCCGACGTCTTAATAAGGAATCGTTCAGGACCCTGTACACCGTATACGTTAGGCCCATATTGGAGTATGCGGCACCAGTTTGGAACCCACACCTAGCCAAGCACGTAAAGAAACTAGAGAAAGTGCAAAGGTTTGCAACAAGACTAGTCCCAGAGCTAAGAGGTATGTCCTACGAGGAGAGGTTAAGGGAAATCAACCTGACGACACTGGAGGACAGGAGAGATAGGGGGGACATGATAACGACATACAAAATACTGAGAGGAATTGACAAGGTGGACAAAGACAGGATGTTCCAGAGATTGGACACAGTAACAAGGGGACACAGTTGGAAGCTGAAGACACAGATGAATCACAGGGATGTTAGGAAGTATTTCTTCAGCCACAGAGTAGTCAGTAAGTGGAATAGTTTGGGAAGCGATGTAGTGGAGGCAGGATCCATACATAGCTTTAAGCAGAGGTATGATAAAGCTCACGGCTCAGGGAGAGTGACCTAGTAGCGATCAGTGAAGAGGCGGGGCCAGGAGCTCGGACTCGACCCTCGCAACCTCAACTAGGTGAGTACACACACACACACACACACGTACATTCGCACACACGCACACACACGCACACACACACACACACACACACACACACACACACACACACACACACACACACACACACACACACACACACACACAGATCAAACAGGAAAGAGAATTCTTGGAATGCAAACATTCCTTTGATGTGGCCCCGAAGAGAAGACCAGTGAACATACCGGAAAAAAAACATGTCAAAATAACAGAGGTATATGAATGGATAAAGGACGACCAGAACAATAGAAAAACAGCCTCGATGATCAGCAAAGATTTTAGCGGTGGAAGTAATCAACTGGGCTCCCTCAGGAGTCAGTGTTGGCACTCATCTTGTTCTTGCTGTATGTCAGTAAACTCTCCAGAGTATATGTTTTGGTTATAGGCACAGGAACAAACACTACTGTCTGTAGAAGCACGTAAACAATCCTACATGTGTGCTGAACATTATCAACATTAATACTCTACCTCACGATTGTCAGAGTTACTCATACACACACACACAGCACAGATAAGAAGAGAGGCTCAGCGACAATACGAAAATGACATAGCATCGAAAGTCAAGTCTGAACCGAAGCTGTTGTATAGCCACATCAGGAGAAAAACAACAGTCAAGGACCAGGTAATCAGGCTGAGGAAGGATGGTGGACAGTTCACAAGAAATGACCAAGAGGTATGTGAGGAGCTCAACATGAGATTTCAAGAAGTATTTACAGTGGAAACAGGTAGGACTCCCGGAATTCAGAACAGGGAGGTACATCAGCAAGTGCTGGATGAGGTACACATAACCGAGGAAGAGGTGAAGAACCTGCTATGTGAACTTGATACCTCAAAGGCGCGACCAGACAACATATCTCCATGCGTCCTTAGAGAGGGAGCAGAGATGCTGTGTGTGCCACTAGCAAAGATCTTCGACACATCCATTGAAACTGGGCAACTACCTGAGGTGTGGAAGATGGCAAAATGTAGTCCCAATTTTTAAAAAGGAGACAGACACGAGGCATTTAACTACAGACCTGGATCACTAACGTGTATAGTATGCAAAGCCATGGAGAAGATCATCAGGAGGAGAGTGGTGGAGCACCTGGAAAGAAACAAGCGTATAATCGACAACCAGCACGGTTTCAGGGAAGGAAAATCCTGTGTCACAAACCTATTGGAGTTTTATGACAAGGTGACAGAAGTAAGACAAGAGAGAGAGAGAGAGGGGTGGATAGACTGCATTTTCTTGGACTGCAAGAGGTTAATTGCATTAACCTCACAAGAGGTTAATGCAAAAGCTAGAGGATCGGGCACACATAAAAGGCACTGCAATAGAGAATATCTGACAGGGAGGCAACAAAGAGTCATGGTACGTGACGAGGTGTCAGAGTGGGCGCCTGCGACAAGCGGAGTTCCACAGGGGTCAGTCCTAGGACCTGTGCTATTTTTGGTATATGTGAATGACATGATGGAAGGGATAGGCTCAGAAGTGTCCTTGTTTGCAGATGATGTGAAGTTAATGAGGAGAATCAAATCGGTCGAGGATCAGGCAGGACTACAAAGAGACCTGGACCGGCTACAAGCCTGGTCCAGCAACTAGCTCCTGGAATTTAACCCTACCAAATGCAGTCATGAAGATCGGGGAAGGGCAAAGAAGACAGCAGACAGAGTATAGTCTAGGTGGCCAAAGATTGGAAATCTCACTCAAGGAAAAAGATCTTGGGGTGAGTATAATACCGAGCACGTCTCCTGAAGCGCACATCAATCAGATAACTGCTGCAGCATATGGGAGGCTGGCAAACCTAAGGATAGCGTTCCGATACCTCAGTAAGGAATCGTTCAAGACTCTGTACACCATATACGTCAGGCCCATACTGGAGTATGCAGCGCCAGTTTGGAATCCACACCTGGTCAAGCACGTCAAAACATTAGATAAAGTTCAAAGGTTTGCAACAATACTAGTCCCACCGCTAAGGAGATTGTCCTACGAAGAAAGGCTCAGGGAAATTAATCAGCCTGACGACACTGGAGGACAGGAGGGTTAGGGAAGACGTGATAACGACATATAAAATGCTGTGCGAAATAGACAAGGTGGACAACGACAGGATGTTCCAGAGATGGGACACAGAAACAAGGGATCACAATTGGAAGTTGAAGACTCAGATGAGTCAAAGGGATGTTAAAAAGTATTTCTTTAGACATAGAGTTGTCATGAAGTCGAATAGCCTAGAAAGTGACGTAGTGGAGGCGGGAACCATACGTAGTTTTAAGAAAAGGTTTGATAAAGCTCATGGAGCAGGGAGAGAGAGGACCTAGTAGCAATCAGTGAAGAGGCGGGGCCAGGAGCTATGAATCGACCCCTGCAGCCACAAATAGGTGAGTGCAAATAGGTGAGTACACACATACACATTTACATGTACGACATAAAATACTGAGAGGAATTGACGAGGTGGATAGGAACGGAATGTTTCAGGGATGGGACACAGGAACAAGGGGTCACAACTGGAAGTCAAAAATTCAGATGAGTCACACTGATGTCAGGAAGTATTTCTTCACTCACAGAGTTGTCAGGAAGTGGAATAATCTAAAGAGTGATGTAGTGGAGGCAGGATCCATACAGAGCTTTAAGAAGAGATACGAGAAAGCTCATGGAGAAGGGAGAAAGTGGATCTAGTAGTGACCAACGAAGAGGCGGAGCAAGGAACTGCATCTCGACCCTTGCAACCACAAATAGGTGAGTACACACAAACACACTCTCACACACATACATACATAAGAGAGCACGCAGACACACACGCACACGCGTACACACACACTCACACGCGCACACACGCACACACACACACACACACACACACACACACACACACACACACACACACACACACACACACACACACACACACACACACACACACACACACACACACACACACACACACACACACACACGCACACACACACACACACACACACACACACACACACACACACACCCAACACACACACACACACACACACACACACACACACACACACACCACACACACACACACACACACACACACACACACACACACACACACACACACACACACACACACACACACACTATCGATAAGTGTCTTTGATAATTTTCAAATGAATCTTGCTTTCTAAACTACATTTTAATAAAATCCTAAAACATTAACTCTCTTATTTAGGCAAACCGTAGGTTAAATAACAACTACGTCAACATAAGCCTCGAACTACTCTATAACTTCGAAATATACAGCAAAATTAATTACTTTTCATATTCATTATAGTTGCAAAAATAATGAGGATGCTAAACAGCGGCAATAATAATAATAGTAATAATAATAATAATAATAATAATAATAATAATAATAATAATAATAATAATAATAATATCTTTATTTCTACAAGTACATGTACAAGGTATACAGACTTAGCTGACATCAATGACATACTACTACAAAGCCCCTTGTTATGCTGAGCATTTCGGGCAAATTAGGTCAATTTTGTCAGGTACCCATTGTATACTGATGGGTGAACAGGGACAGCAGGTGTCTTACTGAAACACGTCCTAATGTTTTCCAGCCGTATCGGAGATTCGATCTCCGGACCTCAGTGTGTGAGTGTGCTAGCCATCGAGCTACGGGACACAAGATCTGAGGAGTCACATGCTGGCTTAAAACTGGATGATGAAATCTAACCCAAGTAAACTGAAGAGGGAACAAGGAGGTGGAACAAAACGTATGATAAAAGCAAGGAACAACTGGATGACTGAGTTCATCTCAAATAAACTGAAAATGAAACAAGAAAATGGAACAAAACGTATGATAAAGAGAAGGAACAATTGGATACTGAAATTTTACTCAAACTGAAGATGGAACAAAACGAATTATATAGGAAAGGAACAAGTGGATGATGAAATATAACCCCGATAAACTGAACAGAGAACAAGGCGATAGAGGAAAACGTATGATACAAGGAAAGAACAAACTCACAGAAGAGGAAAACAAGCAAGACCTGATCATTATCACACCTGACCTATCATATTAGACTGTACAATACCCACAAGTTGATGGATGAGACACATCCGTAACAACAAGCTGGTGGATGAGACAAATCTGTAACAAGGTGATGGATGAGACATCCGTAACAACAACAAGCTGGTGGATGAGATACATCCATAACAAGGTGCTAAAGGAATAGCTGGCAAAGTGAGGATATGGATCTTCAACTTCCTAACCAATCGAACACAAAGAGTAGTGGTCAACAGAGATAAATCTGAGGCTGCCATAGTGAAGAACTCTGTTCCACAAGGCAGAGTACTCTCCCCTATCCAGTTCCTCATCCTCATATCAGACATAGAGATGTAACCCACAGCACCGTATCATCCTTTGCAGACGATACTAGGATCTGCATGAGGCTGTCATCTGCTGAGGACGCGGTTAACCTCCAAGAAGATATAAACAGTTTTCCAGTGAGCAACGGTAAACAATATGATGTTCAATGAGGACAAATTCCAATTACTCTGTTATGGAAAACTGGAGGAGATAATAACTAGAACAGAGTATACTACTGACTCCGGCCATACAATAGAGCGGAAAAATAATTTAAGGGGCAAGGGAGTAGTAATGTCTGAGGATCTCACTTTCAAGGATCACAACAGTGCCACGATCACAAGTGCAAAGAAAATAATAGGATGGATAATGAGAACGTTCAAAACGAGAGATGCCAAGCCAATGATGATCCTTTTCAAATCACTTGTTCTCTCTAGGCTGGAATACTGCTGTACATTAACATCTCTGTTCAAAGCAGGTGAAATTGCAGATCTAGAGAGTGTACAGAGAACCTTTACTGGACGTACAAGTTCTGTCAAGCACCTTAACTACTGGGAACGCTTGGAAGCACTTGACTTGTACTCGTTGGAACGCAGGAGAGAGAGATATGTCATAATCTACACTTGGAAAATCCTGGAAGGAATGGTCCCAAATCTGCACACATAATCACTCCCTACGAAAGTAAAAGACTGGGCAGGCGATGCAAAATACCCCCAATTAAAAGTAGGGGCGCCATTGGTACACTAAGAGAAAACACCGTAAGTGTCCGGGGCCCAAGACTGTTCAACAGCCCCCCACCAAGCATAAGGGGAATTACCAATAAACCCCTGGCTGCCTTCAAGAGAGAGCTGGACAGATACCTAAAGTCAGTGCCGGATCAGCCGGGCTGTGGTTCGAACGTTGGACTACGTGCGGCCAGCAGTAACAGCCTGGTTGATCAGGCCCTGATCCACCGGGAGGCCTGGTCGTGGACCGGGCCGCAGGGGCGTTGATCCCCGGAATAACCTCCAGGTAGACTCCAGGTAGATGGATGAGACACATCCGTAACAACAAGTTGGTGGATGAGAACGTCTGTAACAAAGTGATGGATGAGACATCCGTAACAATAACAAGCTGGTGGATGAGACACACCTGTAACAAGTTGACGAATGAGACACGTCTGTAACAAGCTGGTGGATGACACACACGTAACAAATTGGTAGAAGAGACACGTCTGTAACAAACTGGTGGATGAGACAGCTGTAACAAATTGATGAATGAGACACGCTTGTAACAAGCTGGTGGATGAGACACATCTGTAACAAGTTGGTGGATGAGGCACGTTTGTAACAAGCTGGTGGATGAGACACAGCTGTAACAAGTTGGTGAATGAGACAGGTTTGTAACAAGCTGGTGGATGAACCACAGCTGTAACAAGTTGGTGAATGAGACACGTTTGTAACAAGCTGGTGGATGAGAGACAGCTGTAACAAGTTGGTGAATGAGACATGTTTGTAACAAGCTGGTGGATGAGACACAGCTGTAACAAGTTGGTGGATGAGATACGTTTGTAACAAGCTGGCGGATGAGACACAGCTGTAACAAGTTGGTGGATGAGACACGTTTGTAACAAGCTGGTGGATGAGACACAGCTGTAACAAGTTGGTGGATGAGACACGTTTGTAACAAGCTGGTGGATGAGACACAGCCGTAACAAGTTGGTGGATGAGACACGTTTGTAACAAGCTGGTGGATGAGACACAGCTGTAACAAGTTGGTGGATGAGACACGTTTGTAACAAGCTGGTGGATGAGACACAGCTGTAACAAGTTGGTGAATGAGACAGGTTTGTAACAAGCTGGTGGATGAACCACAGCTGTAACAAGTTGGTGAATGAGACACGTTTGTAACAAGCTGGTGGATGAGACACAGCTGTAACAAGTTGGTGATTTAGACACGTATGTAACAAGCTGGTGGATGAGACACAGCTGTAACAAGTTGGTGGATGAGATACGTTTGTAACAAGCTGGCGGATGAGACACAGCTGTAACAAGTTGGTGGATGAGACACGATTGTAACAAGCAGGTGGATGAGACACATCTGTAACAAGTTGGTGGATGAGACACGTTTGTAACAAGCTGGTGGATGAGACACAGCCGTAACAAGTTGGAGGATGAGACACGTTTGTAACAAGCTGGTTGATGAGACACAGCTGTAACAAGTTGGTGGATGAGACACGTTTGTAACAAGCTGGTGGATGAGACACAGCTGTAACAAGTTGGTGATTTAGACACGTATGTAACAAGCTGGTGGATGAGACACAGCTGTAACAAGTTGGTGGATGAGATACGTTTGTAACAAGCTGGCGGATGAGACACAGCTGTAACAAGTTGGTGGATGAGACACGTTTGTAACAAGCTGGTGGATGAGACACAGCTGTAACAAGTTGGTGGATGAGACACGTTTGTAACAAGCTGGTGGATGAGACACAGCCGTAACAAGTTGGAGGATGAGACACGTTTGTAACAATTTGGTGGATGAGACACAGCTGTAACAAGTTGGTGGATGAGACACGTTTGTAACAAGCTGGTGGATGAGACACAGCTGTAACAAGTTGGTGAATGAGACAGGTTTGTAACAAGCTGGTGGATGAACCACAGCTGTAACAAGTTGGTGAATGAGACACGTTTGTAACAAGCTGGTGGATGAGAGACAGCTGTAACAAGTTGGTGAATGAGACACGTTTGTAACAAGCTGGTGGATAAGACACAGCTGTAACAAGTTGGTGGATGAGATACGTTTGTAACAAGCTGGCGGATGAGACACAGCTGTAACAAGTTGGTGGATGAGACACGTTTGTAACAAGCTGGTGGATGAGACACAGCTGTAACAAGTTGGTGGATGAGACACGTTTGTAACAAGCTGGTGGATGAGACACAGCTGTAACAAGTTGGTGAATGAGACAGGTTTGTAACAAGCTGGTGGATGAACCACAGCTGTAACAAGTTGGTGAATGAGACACGTTTGTAACAAGCTGGTGGATGAGACACAGCTGTAACAAGTTGGTGATTTAGACACGTATGTAACAAGCTGGTGGATGAGACACAGCTGTAACAAGTTGGTGGATGAGATACGTTTGTAACAAGCTGGCGGATGAGACACAGCTGTAACAAGTTGGTGGATGAGACACGATTGTAACAAGCAGGTGGATGAGACACATCTGTAACAAGTTGGTGGATGAGACACGTTTGTAACAAACTGGTGGATGAGACACAGCCGTAACAAGTTGGAGGATGAGACACGTTTGTAACAAGCTGGTTGATGAGACACAGCTGTAACAAGTTGGTGGATGAGACACGTTTGTAACAAGCTGGTGGATGAGACACAGCTGTAACAAGTTGGTGATTTAGACACGTATGTAACAAGCTGGTGGATGAGACACAGCTGTAACAAGTTGGTGGATGAGATACGTTTGTAACAAGCTGGCGGATGAGACACAGCTGTAACAAGTTGGTGGATGAGACACGTTTGTAACAAGCTGGTGGATGAGACACAGCTGTAACAAGTTGGTGGATGAGACACGTTTGTAACAAGCTGGTGGATGAGACACAGCCGTAACAAGTTGGAGGATGAGACACGTTTGTAACAATT
This sequence comes from Cherax quadricarinatus, assembly GCF_038502225.1. Classification (NCBI taxonomy): domain Eukaryota; kingdom Metazoa; phylum Arthropoda; class Malacostraca; order Decapoda; family Parastacidae; genus Cherax; species Cherax quadricarinatus. The sequence goes on from NC_091298.1 coordinate 53,563,763, forward strand.
TGGTGGATGAGACACAGCTGTTACAAGTTGGTGGATGAGACACGTTTGTAACAAGCTGGTGGATGAGACACAGCTGTAACAAGTTGGTGAATGAGACAGGTTTGTAACAAGCTGGTGGATGAACCACAGCTGTAACAAGTTGGTGAATGAGACACGTTTGTAACAAGCTGGTGGATGAGAGACAGCTGTAACAAGTTGGTGAATGAGACACGTTTGTAACAAGCTGGTGGATGAGACACAGCTGTAACAAGTTGGTGGATGAGATACGTTTGTAACAAGCTGGCGGATGAGACACAGCTGTAACAAGTTGGTGGATGAGACACGTTTGTAACAAGCTGGTGGATGAGACACAGCTGTAACAAGTTGGTGGATGAGACACGTTTGTAACAAGCTGGTGGATGAGACACAGCCGTAACAAGTTGGTGGATGAGACACGTTTGTAACAAGCTGGTGGATGAGACACACCTGTAACAAGTTGGTGGATGAGACACGTTTGTAACAAGCTGGTGGATGAGACACAGCTGTAACAAGTTGGTGAATGAGACAGGTTTATAACAAGCTGGTGGATGAACCACAGCTGTAACAAGTTGGAAATGAGACACGTTTGTA
>NC_091298.1:53569371-53596871 GCF_038502225.1 Cherax quadricarinatus
CTGTAGTCGATAGACCATCCTCCTGACTCAACTGGTAACGGCCTCAGCTCAACACTAAGGGACAGGGTAGAGTCCCCGGACGAGTGGAAACATTGGGCATGTTTCCCTACACCTGCTACCCTTGTTCAACTACCTGGAGTCTACTTGGGTAGTGTTTTCCTGGAATCAACGCCTCCGCTGTCCAGTCCTTGACCAGGTCTGGCGGTGGATCAGGACCTGATCAACCAGGCTGTTACTGTTGGCCACACGTAGTCCAACGTACAGATACCTAAAGTCAGTGCCCTCTTGAAGGCAGCCGAGGGTTTATTAGTAATTCCCTTTATGCCTGGTGGGAAGCTGTTAAACAGTCTTGGGCCCCGGACACCTGGATGTTACCTAAATGGGGTGGGGTCGCATCCTGGGGTGTGGGGTGGAGAAGAGTAAAAGACACCACTGGAAATGAGTCAGTCTGATTGCATGGCTTGATTTGTCTATCCTGGATTACTAACCTTCGGATTAATAAAACAAAAAACTATTACTATTACTACTACTTCTTCTTCTTCCTTAATTTAATAATTCAAGAAAGACTGAAACGAAGAATAAATTTTCCTTAATGAATTGTGGGTGAGTTTTGAATTTTTTACTGACTGTTCTTTCTTCATATAATAGCAGACAATACTATTTACTTTCAGAAGAGACAACCATGTATGTATGTATATATATATATATATATATATATATATATATATATATATATATATATATATATATATATATATATATATATATATATATATATATATATATATATATATAAGGTAGACATACACAATGGTCTCATTATGTCAGTCTGTTTGTTGGTAAGTTATCTGCAAAACCAAGCCTATATAAGAGTCATATAGACTGTATCTGACCGGTACACCACCAGTCAAAAATACCTGAAGCCCTAAAGTATGTATTAAAAAAAGCTCTGATTATAAATGCGCCGAAAGTGAGGTTGGTTAATGGGGGGTTAGAGGCTATCGACGGAGCTAGCGCCATTAATGGCTCTACGTTACATTTTCACCACCGATTATATTTTAATACCTAAAATAAGGATTAAATTATACTCTCAGCAAATATACGCTAAGAGATATACACATCTCGGTGTATATATCCTATGAATTACAGATATACACCTCTACTGGTATATAACCTATGAAGAGAGATATACACCTCTTGGTGCATATATCCCATGACCTAGAGATATACACCTCTCGGAGTATATATCCTATGACACAGAAACATATACTTCTCGGTATATATACACACTGCTACACCATCTGTAAGATACTTTATCATAGCTTAAAGTTGAGTCCATTACAATTCCATTACAATTACACACTACATCTCGACAGTCTGGAACTAAATAATTAAGAAATCAACTCATTTCATATAAGAAAAAACAACTGTGATAATGTACGAAATATACGAGATAAAAACACCAAACAGACGGAGTTTTTCAAAGGTAACGGGATGATGGCCCCGCAATTCTTGTGCACGAACTATTTAAAAAAAAGTCTGTGAAATTCTTTGGTAATACTGGAATAAGCAGCAATGGAGGGAATGCTTGGTGGAATGTATAATAATAATAATAATAATAATAATAATAATAATAATAATAATAATAATAAAATAATTATAATAATAACGATAATAATAATAATAATAATTATTATTATTATAATAACAATAATAATGGTAATAATAGTAGCAATAATAATGGGATTAATAGTAGCAATAATAATAATAATAATAATAATAATAATAATAATAATAATAATAAAAATAATAATAATAATAATAATAATAATAATAATAACAATAATAATAATAATAATAATAACAATAATAATAATAATAATAATAATAATAATAATAATAATAATAATAATAATAATAATAATAATAATAACAATAATAATAATAATAATAACAATAATAATAATAATAATAATAATAATAATAATAATAATAATAATAATAATAATCAAGAAATTACTATGTTGACACACTGAACAAGACATTTACGCTGCTTCACTGAATGTTGTAAAAATATTGAATGGGAGAAGTAAGGGGATGACGACCCAGCAATTCTTGTGCATGAACTATTAAAAACAAATTTTGTAAATTGTTTGGTAATACTGATATAGGCAGCAATGGAGGGAATGTTAGGTGGAATGGACAAGGTGGATTATTTTGAGAGTCTGAGTGGAGCAATGTTTGCGGGGGTCGTGCCAGAACTAATTGAAACTCCAGAGAAGATAAATATTTGATGCTACTGAAATGGACGCTATTTCAGAGGGTCAGCAGCCCCTGAAATGTTGTCTACGACTTCCCTCTTCTTCCTGTTTCCTCCTGTTACTGTTATTATGAGTTCTTCCTGTTACTCTTCCTACTGTTATTATTAGTCTTCTTCCTGTTACTGTTCCTACTGTTATTATTAGTCTTCCTGTTAATGTTCCTACTGTTATTATTAGTCTTCTTCCTGTTTCCTCCTGTTACTGTTATTATGAGTTCTTCCTGTTACTCTTCCTACTGTTATTATTAGTCTTCTTCCTGTTACTGTTCCTACTGTTATTATTAGTCTTCTTTCTGTTTCCTCCTATTACTGTTATTATTAGTCTTCTTTTGTTACTATTCCTACTGTTATTATTAGTCTTCTTCCTGTTTCCTCCTGTTACTGTTATTATGAGTTCTTCCTGTTACTCTTCCTACTGTTATTATTAGTCTTCTTCCTGTTACTGTTCCTACTGTTATTATTAGTCTTCTTCCTGTTACTCTTCATACTGTTATTATTAGTCTTCCTGTTACTGTTCCTACTGTTATTATTAGTCTTCCTGTTACTGTTCCTACTGTTATTATTAGTCTTCTTCCTGTTACTCTTCATACTGTTATTATTAGTCTTCCTGTTACTGTTCCTACTGTTATTATTAGTCTTCCTCCTGTTACTGTTCCTACTGTTATTATTAGTCTTCCTCCTGTTTCCTCCTGTTACTGTTATTATGAGTTCTTCCTGTTACTCTTCCTACTGTTATTATTAGTCTTCTTCCTGTTACTCTTCCTACTGTTATTATTAGTCTTCTTCCTGTTACTGTTCCTACTGTTATTATTAGTCTTCTTTCTGTTACTGTTCCTACTGTTATTATTAGTCTTCCTGTTACTGTTCCTACTGTTATTATTAGTCTTCTTCCTGTTTCCTCCTGTTACTGTTATTATGAGTCTTCTTCCTGTTACTCTTCCTACTGTTATTATGAGTCTTCTTCCTGTTACTCTTCATACTGTTATTATTAGTCTTCCTGTTACTGTTCCTACTGTTATTATTAGTCTTCCTCCTGTTACTGTTCCTACTGTTATTATTAGTCTTCTTCCTGTTTCCTCCTGTTATTGTTATTATGAGAGTTCTTCCTGTTACTCTTCCTACTGTTATTATTAGCCTTCTTCCTGTTACTGTTCCTACTGTTATTATTAGTCTTCTTCCTGTTTCCTCCTATTACTGTTATTATTAGTCTTCTTTTGTTACTAGTCCTACTGTTATTATTAGTCTTCTTCCTGTTTCCTCCTGTTACTGTTATTAGTCTTCTTCCTGTTACCTCCTGTCACTGGTCCTTCTGTTATTATTAGTCTTCTTCCTGCTTCCTACTGTTATTATTAGACTTCTTCCCGTTTCCTCCTGTTACTGCTCCTACTGTTATTACTTCTCTTATTATCTCTGCTCCTCCACCTCCTCCTGCACCACTTCCTCCTCCTCCTCCACCACCACCTCCTCCTCCTCCCTCACCACCACCTCCTCCTCCTCCTCCTTCACCTCCTCCACCACCTCCTCCTCCACCCCCACCACCTCCAGGCATCTGGTTATTTGGTGTGAAATAGAATTAACGCGGCTGTGGCGGCCTCTCCAGCCCTTCGATTACTGCGCTGTATAATGAAGCTCTTTGCCGTTGTTACATATGCAACAACAGCAACACCAGTAGCAGCAGCAGCAGCAGCAGTAGCAGCAGCAGCAGCAATAGCAGTAGCAGCAGCAGTAGCAGCAGCAGCAGCAGCAATAGCAGCAGCAGCAGCAGCAGCAGCAGCAGCAGCAATAGCAGTAGTAGCAGCAGCAGCAGCAGCAACAGTAGCAGCAGCAGTAGTAGCAACAGCAGCAGCAGGAGCAGCAGCAGCAATAGCAGCAGCAGCAGTAGCAGCAGCAGGAGCAGCAGCAATAGCAGCAGCAGCAGCAGCAGCAGCAGCAGCAATAGCAGTAGCAGCAGCAGCAGCAGCAGCAATAGCAGCAGCAGCAGCAATAGCAGCAGCAGCAGCAGCAGCAGCAGCAGCAATAGCAGTAGCAGCAGCAATAGAATAAGTAGCAGTAGCAAGGGAAGCAATATTGTCGAATAATTGTTGGAGAAAGTAGTGAGAACTTCAGAGACTGAAAAATCAGATGGAACAAAAACATTTACAATGGAATAAAATGGAACAAAAGCATTTACAACAGAATAAAACAGAACGAAAACATTTACAACAGAATAAACTGGAACAAAAACATTTACAAAAGAATAAACTGGAACAAAAACATTTACAAAAGAATAAACTGGAACAAAAACATTTACAAAAGAATAAACTGGAACAAAAACATTTACAAAAGAATAAACTGGAACAAAAACATTTACAAAAGAATAAACTGGAACAAAAACATTTACAAAAGAATAAACTGGAACAAAAACATTTACAAAGGAATAAACTGGAACAAAAACATTTACAAAAAGAATAAACTGGAACAAAAACATTTACAACAACGTCAGACAGAATAAAAACATTTGCTTCCTGAGACACATCAGGTCGTGTTCAAGAAGACGGAGTTAAAAACTAAAACAACATCAATCCCTACGCCAGCAGAAACAGCAACAGCAGTAAACCTTATAACAGCAGAAACAGCAACAGCAGTAAACCTTATAACAGCAGAAACAGCAACAGCAGTAAACCTTATAACAACAGAAACAGCAACAGCAGTAAACCTTATAACAGCAGAAACAGCAACAGCAGTAAACCTTATAACAGCAGAAACAGCAACAGCAGTTAACCTTATAACAGCAGAAACAGCAACAGCAGTAAACCTTATAACAGCAGAAACAGCAACAGCAGTTAACCTTATAACAGCAGAAACAGCAACAGCAGTTGTGCAAGACAGGTATACAATACCGACAAGATGAAAGTTAAGACACTTGTGCAACATCTGGTTATCTTTATTGTAGACGTTTCGCCATCCAGTGGCTTTATCAATACAGATTCTTGGACATAACAAGAAAACAGAACTATATACAAAAGATGAGGTAATCAGTCCCTCAGCCTTGGAGGTGGTGTTTAGAGCACCGTGGTTGTAGAGATTCTGAAGCACAGGCAAGGAGACTGGCGCTTATATAGGCGTCAGTGAATAGGGACGTGCAGCAGACGAGGGCATAGTCACTGGTAGGCGGGATTCCCCAGTGGAAGTAGGTCCTACCCAAATTGATGGGTTAGTTGTAGTAGCCGTGAAGAAGGTCAAGTAGATGTCCTCTGAACCACTGGGGAATTCCGCCTACCAGTGACTATGCCCTCGTCTGCTACCACGTCCCTATTCACTGACGCCTATATAAGCGCCAGTCTCCTTGCCTCTACTTCAGAATCTCTACAACCACGGTGTTGTAAACACCACCTCCAAGGCTGAGGGACTGATTACCTCATCTTTTGTATATAGTTCTTCTGTTTTCTTGTATTGATAAAGCCACTGGATGGCGAAACGTCTACAATAAAGATAACCAGATGTTGCACAAGTGTCTTAACTTTCAGCAACAGCTGTAAACCTTATAACAACAAAGAAATAATAGTCCCTACAGTAGCAGAGACAGCAACAATAATAGTACCAATAACAGCAGAGACATTAACAATAATAGTCCCTACAATAGCAGAGACAGCAACAATAATAGTCTCAATAACATCAGAGACATCAACAATAACAGTCCCTACAACAGCAGAGACAGCAACAATAATAGTCCCAACAACAGCAGAGACATCAACAATAACAGTTCCTATGATAGCAGTGACAGTAACAATAACAGTCCCTACAACAGCAGAGACAGCAACAATAATAGCTCCTACAACAGCAGAGACACCAACAATAATAATGCCAACAATAGCAGAGACAGTAATAATAACACTCCCTACAACAGCAAAGGTAGTAATGACAGTTATCCTTATTACAACAGAGGCAACAACAATAGTAATATTGTAACAGAATTAACTAAAACAACAGTACATCCTGCTGAAGATTAACCAAATCGTCTTCAACAGCAACAGACAGCTGAAACATCAGTAAATACTGCAACAACAGCAACAGCATGGGTAGTAAAGACAGCAAGGAGTCTTCATTAGCGATCAAAGCAACAGCAGCACAGACTCCGTCAAGGACAACAAGAAAAGCGACACCTACAGAAGCTTTAGCAGCAAGAACAGCAGCAGCCACGACCCCTCCCCAAACAAGAACAGCAGCCACGACCCCTCCTCCAGCAAGAACAGCGGCCACGACCCCTCCCCTAGCAAGAACAGCAGCCACGACCCCTCCCCAAGCAAGAACAGCAGCCACGACCCCTCTCCAAGCAAGAACAGCAGCTACGACCCCTCCCCAAGCAAGAACAATAGCCACCACCTCTCCCTTAGCAAGAACAGCAGCCACGACCCCTCCCCAAGCAATAACAGCAGCTACGACCCCTCCCCAAGCAAGAGCAACAGCCACCACCTCTCCCTTGGCAAGAACAGCAGCCACGACCCCTCCCCTAGCAAGAACACCAGCAGCAGCAGCAAAAGTAATATCAGTAGCAGCAGGGAAGTCAGCAGGAGCAGCAAGATTAGTAGCTGCTGCAACAGTCGTAGTAGCAGTAACATCGGCACCAGCGTCTTCAGCAGCAACAGCAGTAGTACCAACAGCAGCAGTAACAACAGCAGCAGCAGCAGCAACAGAAGTAGTTAGTAGTAATCTTAACACACGCGAGGTGACCTTTAATAACAAAATCTCTATAACAAAACTCCCTATAATTCTCTGTGATAAAACTCCCTATAATTCTCTATGACAAAACTCCCCATAATTCTCTATGATAAAGCTCTATAATTCTCTATAACAAAACTCCTATAATTCTCTATGATAAAACTCTCTATAATTCTCTATAACAAAACTCCCTATAATTCTCTATGATAAAGCTCTCTTTTATTCTCAGTAACAAAACTCCCTATAATTCTCTATGACAAAACTCCCTGCAATTCTCTCTGATAAAACTCCCTATAATTCTTTATGACAAAACTCCCTAAAATTCTTTAAGACCAAAGTCACTATAATTCGCTACGGTCGCCTAAGAGCAGCCTCTGAGACAATCAGAGTCAGGGCGCGGCAGGGGAGAGAAGCAGGAATAACGATATGCAAATCAGAGTTAAGGTACCGTCTCTGGAGCCGCTATTTTTCAACTCATAGATGACTCCCTTCATGTTCCCTCAAGGATGACTCGCAAATAATTCACTCTTTGGAGTGGTGTGAGGGGGATGGGAATTCAAGGCGATGTTTCGGTCCAACCTTGATCACCAGGACAGGCCGAAACGTCGTCTTACGTTTCGTCTGGGAGAGTTTTGAGTTGTCAGTGTACTGATAAACACAAAGGCACAATGCCGTGACTGGAACAATTCACAAGTGTCTCGTTCACAGGAGAACGGTCCGACTTGTGATTTGTGAACTGGTTTATTTGTTTCGTTCATTTTAAGCGCTAAACCGACGTGGGTCATTCAGCGCAAGACGTGGTCGAGGTTTGATACACGGTCTTTTGAGCACATGACACATGCGCTCCCCTTTTGTACTCGCCTATTTGTGTTGTGAGTTGGTGACTGAGGCAACAGTTCGACTACACTTCACGGATGTATGTATGTATGAATATATATATATATATATATATATATATATATATATATATATATATATATATATATATATATATATATATATATATATATATATATATATATATATATATATATATATGTCGTGCCGAATATATAAAACTGGTCAATTAGCAAGAACTCACTTAAAATTAAGTCCATTCTAAAATTTTCTCTTATGCGTTTAAAGATATATTTTTTTCATTAATGCTGATGTATAAATTTATAATTTTGCACCAAAAGGAACTTAGAAAACTTACCTAACCTTATTATAACAAGCGGAATTTATTTTAGCCCTACCCAACTAAATATATTTTAGATTTGTTTACAATAATTTAATATAAATATATATATATATATATATATATATATATATATAATATAATATATATATACAGTGGACCCCCGCATAGCGAACGCCTTGCATAGCGAACATTCCGCATAGCGAACGCTTTGTCCGCTAAAATTTTGCCCCGCATAGTAGACAAAAACCCGCTCAGCGAACTTCGTTCGAGACGCGTCCAATGTGGGCCCTCAGCTAGCCTCACATGTGCCGCCCGTCCCATTGTTTACCAGCTAGCCTCCGCGGTAACATTCAAGCATACACTCGGAATATTTCGTATTATTACAGTGTTTTCGGTGCTGTTTGTGGAAAATAAGTGACCATGGGCCCCAAGAAAGCTTCTAGTGCCAACCCTACACCTCAAAGGGTAAGAATACCCATTGAAATTAAGAAAGAAATCATTGATAAGTATGAAAGTGGAGTACGTATCACCGACCTGGTCAGGTTGTACAAGAAACCAAAATCAACCATCTCTTCTATTGTGGGCAAGAAAACGGCAATCAAGGAAGCTGTTGTTGCCAAAGGTTTAACTGTGTTTTCGAAACAAAGATCGCAAGTGATGGAAGATGTTGAGAGACTCTTATTGGTGTGGATAAATGAAAAACAGCTAGCAGGAGATAGCGTCTCTCAAGCGATCATATGTGAAAAGGCTAGGAAGTTGCATGACGATTTAATTAAAAAAATGCCTGCAACTAGTGATGATGTGAGTGAATTTAAGGCCAGCAAAGGTTGGTTTGAGAGATTTAAGAAGCGTAGTGGCATCCATAGTGTGATACGGCATGGTGAGGCTGCCAGTTCGGACCACAAAGCGGCTGAAAAATATGTGCATGAATTCAAGGAGTACATAGAAACTGAAGGACTGGAACCTGAACAAGTGTTTAATTGTGATGAAACAGGCCTGTTCTGGAAGAAAATGCCAAGCAGGACCTACATTACTCAGGAGGAAAAGGCACTCCCAGGACATAAGCCTATGAAAGACAGGCTTACTCTTCTCATGTGTGCCAATGCTACTGGTGATTGCAAAGTTAAGCCTTTATTAGTGTATCACTCTGAAACTCCCAGAGCGTTCAGGCAAAAGAATGTCCTCAAGGATAATTTGTGTGTGCTGTGGAGGGCAAACAGTAAGGCATGGGTCACTAGGGAATTTTTCTATAACTGGTTACACCATGCATTTGCCCCCAATGTGAAAGATTACCTAACTGAAAAGAAATTAGACCTTAAGTGCCTCCTGGTGTTAGACAATGCCCCTGGTCATCCTACAGACGTGGCAGAGCGACTTTATGGGGACATGAGCTTCATTAAGGTGAAGTTTTTGCCTCCTAATACCACTCCTCTCCTGCAGCCCATGGACCAGCAGGTCATTTCCAACTTCAAGAAACTGTACACAAAAGCTCTGTTTCAAAAGTGCTTTGAAGTGACCACAGACACTGGATTGACTCTAAAAGAGTTTTGGAAGGATCACTTTAATATCCTCAGTTGTGTAAACCTTATAGGTAAGGCTTGGGAGGGAGTGACTAAGAGAACCTTGAACTCTGCTTGGAAGAAACTGTGGCCAGAATGTGCAGACAAAAGGGATTTTGAAGGGATTGAGGCTAACCCTGAGAGGAGTAGTATACCAGTTGAGGAATCAATTGTGGAATTGGGGAAGTCCTTGGGGTTGGAGGTTAGTGGGGAGGATGTGGAAGAGTTGGTGGAGGAGGACAATGAAGAACTAACCACTGATGAGCTGATAGATCAACTTCAAGAGCAAGAGGCCAGACCTGGGGAAACTGGTTCAGAGGAGGGGAGAGAGAAATTGAAGGAATTGCCTACTTCAAAGATTAAGGAAATGTGTGCAAAATGGCTTGGAGTGCAAACCTTTTTTGATGAAAATCACCCTCACACAGCTATTGCAAGCCGTGCTGGTGACTATTACAATGACACTGTTGTGAAACACTTTAGGAAAGTCATAAAGGAACGAGAGGTACAGGCCACTATGGACAGATATGTTGTGCGAAAGAAGTCCAGTGACTCTGAAGCTGGTCCTAGTGGCATTAAAAGAAGAAGGGAAGTAACCCCAGAAAAGGACTTGCTACCTCAAGTCCTAATGGAAGGGGATTCCCCTTCTAAACACTAACACTCTCTCTCCCCTCCTCCCATCCCATCAATCATCACCAGATCTTCAATAAAAGTAAGTGTCATGTAATTGTGCATGCCTTTTTCAGTTTGTGTGTACTAAAATTAACACTTTTTGTGGTAAAAAAAATTTTTTTTCATACTTTTGGGTGTCTTGCACGGATTAATTTTATTTCCATTATTTCTTATGGGGAAAATTAATTCGCATAGCGAACATTTCGCATAACGACCAGCCCTCTTGCACGGATTAAGTTCGCTATGCGGGGGTCCACTGTATATACATATATATTTGAGGTAATCAGTCCCAGGCTGAGGGACTGATTACCTCAAACTCCATCTCATCTCCCACAGTTCTTATCTGTATTAGACTGATGTAGCCAATGGCTGGCGAAACGTTTCCACCATAAAGACACCCAAGTGTTGCACAAGTGTCTCATTCATCAATAAAAAAATTCATCAAATTCCACTCCTGAGTGAAACATCACCCGTGAATTATCTCAATCACGGTACTGAGTGAAACATCACCCGTGAATTATCTCAATCACGATACTGAGTGAAACATCACCCGTGAATTATCTCAATCACGATACTGAGTGAAACATCACCCGTGAATTATCTCAATCACGATACTGAGTGAAACATCACCCGTGAATTATCTCAATCAAGATACTGAGTGAAACATCACCCGTGAATTATCTCAATCACGATACTGAGTGAAACATCACCCGTGAATTATCTCAATCACGGTACTGAGTGAAACATCACCCGTGAATTATCTCAATCACGATACTGAGTGAAACATCACCCGTGAATTATCTCAATCACGGTACTGAGTGAAACATCACCCGTGAATTATCTCAATCACGGTACTGAGTGAAACATCACCCGTGAATTATCTCAATCACGGTACTGAGTGAAACATCACCCGTGAATTATCTCAATCAAGATACTGAGTGAAACATCACCCGTGAATTATCTCAATCACGGTACTGAGTGAAACATCACCCGTGAATTATCTCAATCAAGATACTGAGTGAAACATCACCCGTGAATTATCTCAATCACGGTACTGAGTGAAACATCACCCGTGAATTATCTCAATCACGGTACTGAGTGAAACATCACCCGTGAATTATCTCAATCACGGTACTGAGTGAAACATCACCCGTGAATTATCTCAATCACGGTACTGTGACTCTTATTCTTCTCCTGAAAGATAATGCTCGTCTGGTATCAACCATAGACCAGGTTGCCCAGGGAAAGCATTCAGCCATAACGGTATGCAAATCAGGCAGAAGGTACCTTCCTGCGGACCCCTCGCAATGAATGTGAAAGACCATTAACGCACCATGGAGATAATGGGGCCAGAGTTTGCTTCGGTAGAGCTGGAGAGGGAAGGGATCAGCTCCTCTAGTTCAGAGAGAGAGGTGCTTGGAATGCTCTCTTTCTCCCTCTAAGTGTGCTTGGAATTCTCCTTCTCTCCTTAACTTGCAAATACAGAAAGATGTTTACCCATTCCACCCCCGAACATATTTATATACAATGTATACCCCTACCCCTAGTCCGAGGCAGCTACGGTGAAAAGCTCTGTTCCACAAGGCACAGTACTCGCTCCCATCTTGTTCCTCATCCTCATATCCGACATAGACAAGGATGTCAGCCACAGCACCGTGTCTTCCTTTGCAGATGACACCCGAATCTGCATGACAGTGTCTTCCATTGCAGACACTGCAAGGCTCCAGGCGGATATCAACCAAATCTTTCAGTGGGCTGCAGAAAACAATATGAAGTTCAACGATGAGAAATTTCAATTACTCAGATATGGTAAACATGAGGAAATTAAATCTTCATCAGAGTACAAAACAAATTCTGGCCACAAAATAGAGCGAAACACCAACGTCAAAGACCTGGGAGTGATCATGTCGGAGGATCTCACCTTCAAGGACCATAACATTGTATCAATCGCATCTGCTAGAAAATGACAGGATGGATAATGAGAACCTTCAAAACTAGGGAGGCCAAGCCCATGATGACACTCTTCATGTCACTTGTTCTATCTAGGCTGGAATATTGCTGCACACTAACAGCACCTTTCAAGGCAGGTGAAATTGCCGACCTAGAAAATGTACAGAGAACTTTCACGGCGCGCATAACGGAGATAAAACAGCTCAATTACTGGGAGCGCTTGAGGTTTCTAAACCTGTATTCCCTGGAACGCAGGAGGGAGAGATACATGATTATATACACCTGGAAAATCCTAGAGGGACTAGTACCGAACTTGCACACGAAAATCACTCACTACGAAAGCAAAAGACTTGGCAGACGATGCACCATCCCCCCAATGAAAAGCAGGGGTGTCACTAGCACGTTAAGAGACCATACAATAAGTGTCAGGGGCCCGAGACTGTTCAAGTGCCTCCCAGCACACATAAGGGGGATTACCAACAGACCCCTGGCAGTCTTCAAGCGGGCACTGGACAAGCACCTAAATTCAGTTCCTGATCAGCCGGGCTGTGGCTCGTGCGTTGGTTTGCGTGCAGCCAGCAGCAACAGCCTGGTTGATCAGGCTCTGATCCACCAGGAGGCCTGGTCACAGACCGGGCCGCGGGGGCGTTGACCCCCGGAACTCTCTCCAGGTAAACTCCAGGTAAACCCACATTCACCACCAATGCAACCACAGCCGCCGCCACCACCACCACCATCTGAGCGATCAACCAACATCACCTTCAGTGTTCTGCGGTATTTAACTGACCTTCAGATTCCAGTTACATAACACAGGGCTTAAATGAATAATGAATATATAGTTAAGATAATGCTTTGTACTTTTAAGTAATTATAATAATAATAATAATAATAATTATTATTATTATTATCATTATTAATAATAAAAGTAAAAACTACAATACTACTAATACTACTTAGTTATGATTATAATACTTATACTATTACTACTACTACTACTACTAATAATAATAATAATAATAATAATAATAGTATCTGGTCTAAACTTTATAATAAAAACAAAAATCGTTTTGCCTAATTACAAAAATCCTGACATAATCTCAAGATAATTACCAAAATTTGGATTCGATTGCTAATATCAAGCAATCCAGAGAACACAGACTAATTAATTAAGCAACTGCAACGATGGCTAATATCAAAACGCTTGACATTAAGCACTAACTAATTAGGTAAAAGAGAGAGCTTTGGCATCTGGCACGAGGGAGGTTAATGAGGCACTTAGAGGTTGAATTTACATGGAAAAATGACCTTACACTGCCGTTAATCAGATGCAACGAGGCAGTGTCAAATATACGACTTATCCTTAATTATTATGCCTGAATAAATTTGACGTATAAGCCTCATTTACAGGATACTAATGAATATGTAATATATATATATATATATATATATATATATATATATATATATATATATATATATATATATATATATATATATATATATATATATATAATATATATATATAATATATATATATAATATATATATATATATATATATATATATATATATATATATATATATATATATATATATATATATAAAAGGACGGGTGAGGTGTCGAATATTGACCGTGAGGTGTTATCTCGGCGTTTTAAACCTTCAGCTGTTCTATTATATTTACAGATCCTTGAAAATATGAGAAATCACGAATGCGCTTGGAAGTTCACTATTTTTTCCCAGTGGTTATTTTGCATATTGTGATATCACCTATTTACTCTGATCTTATTGCATGGTATTGTGTATACACCTGCGATAGTGCAGAAGATCCCAACAGTAACAGATCAACTGTTTTACACCTGTCCCAGAGATCACAACAGTAACAGACCAGCTGTGTTTTACACCCGTCCCAGAGATCACAAGAGTAACAGATCAACTGAGTTGTACGCCTGTTCACTGTTCATTTTTTGAGCACCACAAGCAGAGGTTCAGCAAGATTCTGGATTCATCCGCACACGGAAGCACATGGCTTCTTCCGAAAGGAAGAGGTTACGATGTTCCAAAGGCTCAACCGAAACGTGTGGCGCAGTTCTGGCGAAGAAGCTGCGAGATCACTCACTGAACTCCCTGGGTATTTAGGAAAGCGATACAAGTAAAATCAGCCTGGCCAATGAGACACTTATGATTAAAAAAAAAGTCCATCCTTGCCACATAAATACTGTATGATGAAGGTTGGCAGGAAGTACGATCTTGAAAGTCCAAGGGGAGTTAACAGTGATTCCTTGCAGATCAGTCAAGCTGAAACATCCGTAGGTAACAAATTTAGACTCATCAACAATGGACACCATGACACCTCGTATGCTGCTATAATTCACCTGGTGAAAAAATATGGTCTGAAGATATCAGTGTACCCAAACCTGAAAGGAGAATTTATTCTCACTCCCCGAAACACAGAGTCCTACGAGGTAATGCAGAAGGTGAACTACCTTACCAACCGGGCTGTGGTTCATACGTCAGTTTGCATGCGGCCAGCAGTAACAGCCTGGTTGATCAGACGCTGATCCACCATGAGGCCTGGTCTCAGACCGAGCCGCGGGGGAGTTGACCCCCGAAACCCTCTCCAGGTAAACCTTGAATCACCGCTCGTTTTCACAGAACTCAAATCCATAGAACAGGTGATAAAAGGCGTATTAAAGCGCTATCCACTAGTCATGCCTCTAGATACAATCCACTGTAACAAAAACCTCAACGTACTTACGACGACCTCTTCCAGCTCAACTGGATCTCGGTTGCTGGGAACATACCCGGTTAGTACGTACAGCCCAGAGACTTTGAGGTGGTTCAGGTGCCACAGGTACAACCGCCTCAGCGCCCGATGTCAATTTAAAGAAGGCCGCGGCATCTGCAGCCGGTCTCACCCGACCAAGAACTGCGTGGGTAAACTGAAGAAAGGTGAAGCCACGGAACCTCGTTGTCCGAACTGCGGCAAAAAACATCATATCTGGAACCTGCACAGCCTAGAAAGGCTCCGCCTTGTCAAAGCATCATGGAAAATCCCGGTTGTACAGCCTCCAGTATCAAACGGAGCCCTCAACACTGAGCAGCAGCCTTCTCTAGAGGAGGCTACAGTAACCCGAAATCCAGGGCCATAACGAAGAAGGAAGCCAAGGAAGCAAAAGTGAAGGGCAGCTCAGCCAGCTCCCAATACTTCTGCTCAAGTTCCCACCTAGCAACGGCAGCCAACGGGCCCCATGATGCAGGATCAGACTTCTGCCAACGTGTCAACCCAAGCACCACAACAGTCACCAGAGAGGAACACTGAAGTCCAAGAGACCAGGACATCCCGTATTACCCTTGAACCATCAGATGATGTCAACTATCACGTGTTTCACTGATATCATATACAACCTGATAGATTCAGAAGAAAACAAAGAGACATTCAGGACTATTGTAAACACCTTCGTTAACATATGCATGATGCAAATTTATCCGACCACCCAACACAGGATCCAGAGACAATGATGGGGGTCTAATGGCCTCAGCCCGTTGTTGTACATAAAATATTTTGCCTTGGAACGTAGAGAGACTACAGCAAGACCCTGATCCCGGCCACAGAACATCTGAATTATGTCGGCACCTTCTTCTAGATCCTCAGACAGGTCGTCCTGTCTGAGGATCAAATTAGTTAAATTAAATCTATTATTTTTACAGTTCCTTGATAATGTGAGAAATCGCTTAGAAGTTCACCATTTTGTCACTGTTTTTTTTTTTCACACATGTCGGGGTTGTAACAAAATATATGTGGGTGGAAACGGCGAGATCTCTGGATCAGGGATCAGGATCAGGAAGCCCAAGAGCGCCTGCAACCGTGATGACCGTAAAAACTCGTGTATCTAACACAGAGACTATTTTGGTCACCTCAGGGAGTTCAGTGAGGCCGGCTAATTAGGAACTGTTTTGAGGAATCTGTCGAGTTCCTTTATCGCTTACCTGGTAGAAGAAAACAAACTTTTTCCTAACTCTGTCTTTTTTACTGTGTGTGTGTGTGTGTGTGTGTGTGTGTGTGTGTGTGTGTGTGTGTGTGTGTGTGTGTGTGTGTGTGTGTGTGTGTGTGTGTGTTTGTGTGTGTGTTTGTGTGTGTGTGTGTGTGTGTGTGTGTGTGTGTGTGTGTGTGTGTGTGTGTGTGTGTGTGTGTGTGTGTGTTTGTGTGTGTGTTTGTGTGTGTGTGTGTGTGTGTGTGTGTGTGTGTGTGTGTGTGTGTGTGTGTGTGTGTGTGTGTGTGTGTGTGTGTGTGTGTGTGTGTGTTTGTGTGTGTTTGTGTGTGTGTGTGTGTGTGTGTGTGTGTGTGTGTTTCCATCAATAGGCCTATTTCTTTTAAACCTTGACTTTCAAAGCAAATATGGAATCTGGCAATGTGCCAAAACACAAAGATCAAAATTTGCTAAATTAGTCGTTAAGGAAGAGGATTTACTGAAAAATGTTGTGGTGATGCCGACAAGATGTGGAAAAAGACACTTATATACAGCTGAGGACATGTATTTTAGGAAACATTTCGCCAAGAGTGGCTTCTTAATCTCTACTATGACTGAAGAAGCAACTTGTGGCGAAACGTTTTCTATAATAAATATCCTGAACTGTACATAAGTGTCTTTTTCCACAAGAAGATTTACGTGGGCGGAAGTAGAGCAGAGGCTGCCCTAACTGCTGCTAGCAACATTATCCATCAAAAATTCGGAAGTTACACTATATCTTAATTGCTAACCAACAGGATATTACCCATTCTGGAGACCGCTGTAACATAATGTTGACAAGTCCTTCTCTAACTCAACCCATCTCACCACAAGTGTACTTATACTACTACTACTGATAAGTAAATCACATGTGCAACAGTTAGACATCTTTATTCCGAAACGTTTCGCCTATACAATAGGTGTCTTCAGTCGAGTACAGAATATAAGCAGCAGCAGAGATGTGAAGATGTAATCAGTCTATCACCTCAAAACTACGTCTTCAAGGGTGATATTTTGATTACATCGTTTTGACATCTCTACTGCTTCTGTTAACTCTTCTGTACTCGACTGAAGAACCCTACTGTAGAGGCGAAACTTTTCGGAATAAAGATACGTAACTAGTGCACGTGTGCCTTACTTATCAATCTTTGGGTATTATATACCATTTTTTTACTACCACTACTATTACTACTACTACCCTCTAGCAGCTTACCACCTGACTCTTGCCACTATATATATGTAGATGAATGGTTCAGAGAACCGACAAGTTGATAAATTAGACACATGTGCAACACTTGGGTATCTTTATTGAGGAAACGTTTCGCCACACAGTGGCTTCATCAGTCCATACGAAGGAGAACGGGGAAGAACAGGAGAAGTTTGAGGTAATCAGTCCCTCAGCCTTGAGTCGATGTAGTCAGTCCATCAATCTTAAAAAGAATACAGCATACGTGCGAAGAAGTAGCTTATATTCTGCAGGCAGGAGAGGTGCAGCAGTCGTAAGTGGTATCACATTTGTCCAGTGTGGAAGTAGGTCGTGCCCAAGGGTTAGGCAAGTGAAGAATTCCCTGTATTAAGATCCCAAGATGTTGCTGTGTCATACAGTAATGTAGATGTATGGGCATGACCTACTTAAACATCGGACAAATGTGACACCACCTACGACTGCTACACCTCTCCTACAGTATACAAGCCACTTCTTCGCACATATGCTGTATTCTTATCAAGATTTATGGACTGACCAAATCGACTCAAGGCTGAGGGACTGATGACCTCAAACTACTCCTGTTCTTCCCCGTTCTCCTTTGTATAGACTGATGAAGCCACTGTGTGGCGAAACGTTTCCTCAATAAAGATACCCAAGTGGTGCACATGTGTCTAATTTATCACTATATATATACTCGTTCTTAGTTATCTTCGTATTAGGACTGACGAAGCCACTCGTGGCGAAACGTGTCCTTTAATAAAGGTCCTGAACTGTACATAAGTGTCTTTTTCCTGAGTAAATTGTTAGATAAAAGGACACATGTGTAACTGATGTGACATTTTATTGTGGCAACGTTGCCAGCATAAAAATACACGCCTATGTTAATGGACTGATCACAGCATTAGGTTAGGTTAGGTAAGATTCGTCAGGAAACAGGACAAGTGTTTCCTGACGCGGGTCTTTGTCATACGATGACCCGCCACTGGAGCTTTTGGCCATCTGACCGAGGCCTTCCACTGGCTTACCGGTCCACCCCTTTAAAAATTAGAGTTATATACTATTTCACAGCATCAGCACTTAACTGCTTCTGCTGTTTCCGTATTTACCACCCTTGTAGTCGACTGAAAACGCCTACTGTATAGGCGATACGTTCCGGAATAAAGATACCCAATTGTTGTACATAAAAACATTAGAAAAGACAAGCACTCCAGCTGGCCTACTGGCCCATACTAGGCAAGTCCAACTCACAACCAGCCACACCTACTCATGTATTTGTTCACCCTATTTTTAAAGCTGCCCAAAGTAATCGCTTCAATGACGCTGCGCTGGAGTGTGTTCCCCACTCATCCACAACTCTTGCCAAACCAGTGCTTTTCTATATACTTTTTTAACTCTAGTTTTTTTTCCAACTTGAATCCATTGCTGCGAATCCTGCCATGGTTAGATATTTTCAGCACGTTATTTATATCCCTTTTATTTTTCCTGTCTACCATTTGTACACTTCAGTCGTATTCCTCTAATTCTACACCTTCCAGAGGGAGCGACTTCAGTATCCTCGGGCTGTTCTCTTAGGAATAATTTCTGACGCGTGTAACCAAGTTCATTATCCTTCTCTGTACGTTTTCCAGCGCACTTACTGTATTTTCCGGTATAAAAGGCGCACGTTTTCCATAAAAAGTCTTGGAAAATCAGCCTGCGCCTTATATACTCAAGGTCAGGGTCAAGGGTAAGTTTTGGGTTATGTTTTAGCAAATGTTTACTAACGTTACGTTACAACTGCTTGCAAAAATCGTCCCTCAAGCAGACGACACTCGTGCGTCTTATATGCCGGAAAATACGGTATGTCCGATCTGTAATATGGAGACCAGAACTGAGCAGCACCATAACCTCTACCACCACCACAACCTCCACCACCACAACCTCTACCACCACCACAACCTCCACCACCATCACAACCTCCACCACCACAACCTCTACCACCACCACAACCTCCACCACCATCACAACCTCCACCACCACAACCTCTACCACCACCACAATCTCCACCACCGTCACAACCTCCACCACCACAACCTCTACCACCACCACAACCTCCACCACCATCACAACCTCCACCACCACAACCTCTACCACCACCACAACCTCCACCACCACAACCTCTACCACAACCACAACCGCCACCACCACAATTTTCACCACCACAACCTCCACCACTATAACCTCTACCACCATAATCTCCATCATAACCTCCACCACCATAGCCTACACTACCATAACTACTACATCACCGTAACCTACACCACCATAACCTTCGCCACCATAACCTCCACCACCATAACCTACACAACCATAACCTACACCACCATAACCTCCACCACCATAACCTTCACCACCATAACCTCCACCACTATAACCTCCACCACCATAACCTACACCACCATAACCTTCACCACCATAACTTCCACCACCATAACCTCCACTACCATAACCTACACCACCATAACCTCCACCACCATAGCCTCCACCACCATAACCTCCACCACCATAACCTACACAACCATAACTTTCACCACCATAACTTCCACCACCATAACCTCCACCACCATAACCTACACCACCATAACCTCCACGACCATAACCTACACCACCATAACCTACACCACCATAACCTCTACCACCATAACCTCTACCACCATAGCCTCCACCACCATGACCTTCACCACCATAACCTCCATCACCATAACCTCCACCACCATAACCTACACCACCATAACTTACACCACCATAACCTTCACCACCATAACCTCCACTACCATAACCTCCACCACCATAACCTCCACCACCATAAACTCCACCACCATAACCTACACAACCATAACCTTCACCACCATAATTTCCACCACCATAACCTCCACCACCATAACCTACACAACCATAACGTTCACCACCATAATTTCCACCACCATAACCTACACAACCATAACGTTCACCACCATACTTTCCACCACCATAACCTACACCACCATAACCTCCACCACCATAACCTACACAACCATAACGTTCACCACCATAATTTCCACCACCATAACCTACACAACCATAACGTTCACCACCATACTTTCCACCACCATAACCTCCACCACCATAACCTACACAACCATAACGTTCACCACCATAATTTCCACCACCATAACCTACACAACCATAACGTTCACCACCATACTTTCCACCACCATAACCTACACCACCATAACCTACACCACCATAACCTACACCACCATAACCTCCACCACCATAGCCTCCACCACCATAACCTCCACCACCATAACCTACACAACCATAACTTTCACCACCATAACTTCCACCACCATAACCTCCACCACCATAACCTACACCACCATAACCTCCACGACCATAACCTACACCACCATAACCTACACCACCATAACCTCTACCACCATAACCTCTACCACCATAGCCTCCACCACCATGACCTTCACCACCATAACCTCCATCACCATAACCTCCACCACCATAACCTACACCACCATAACTTACACCACAATAACCTTCACCACCATAACCTCCACTACCATAACCTCCACCACCATAACCTCCACCACCATAAACTCCACCACCATAACCTACACAACCATAACCTTCACCACCATAATTTCCACCACCATAACCTCCACCACCATAACCTACACAACCATAACGTTCACCACCATAATTTCCACCACCATAACCTACACAACCATAACGTTCACCACCATACTTTCCACCACCATAACCTACACCACCATAACCTCCACCACCATAACCTACACAACCATAACGTTCACCACCATAATTTCCACCACCATAACCTACACAACCATAACGTTCACCACCATACTTTCCACCACCATAACCTCCACCACCATAACCTACACAACCATAACGTTCACCACCATAATTTCCACCACCATAACCTACACAACCATAACGTTCACCACCATACTTTCCACCACCATAACCTACACCACCATAACCTACACCACCATAACCTACACCACCATAACCTTCACCACCATATATAAACTTAAATTTTTCAATTTCGTACAGACGCTACTTCTGCTATGAGTTATAAATCTTGGAAATAATATTACTATACGTATAACCTGAAGGCGAGTGAGGGAAGAAGAGTGAGGGAGAGAACACAGGAGGGAGGGAGGGAGGGAGACGGAACACAGTAGTGAGGGAGAGAACACGGGAGAGAGACGGAACACAGTCGTGAGGGAGAAATAACACAGAAGTGAGGGAGAGAGAACACAGGAGTAAGGAAGAGAGAACACAGGACTGAGGGGGAGAGAACACAGTAGTGAGAGAGATGGAACACAGGAGTGAGGGAGTGAGAAAACAGGAGCGCTAAATCAGTAAGGGTCCTACAGCGCCTGAGAAATGGAAGGTAATCAGTCTTGATTCCAGGAAGATTAGCATATAGCTTCAAGTCTTCGAATCAAGAACCCTTCACCAGCATCAGTAGGAAAGAACACAAAAAAGTGATTGTACTCAGCTCAGCATCTGTTCATCTCTCAGTTAAATGTGAGACATGAACAGATACTTTCATCTAGCTGAGAGAGGAGTGGATGCTATCATCTCTCATCTAGCTGAGAGAAGAGGAGATGCTATCATCTCTCATCTAGCTGAGAGAAGAGGAGATGCTATCATCTCTCATCTAGCTGAGAGAAGAGGAGATGCTATCATCTCTCATCTAGCTGAGAGAAGAGGAGATGCTATCATCTCTCATCTAGCTGAGAGAAGAGGAGATGCTATCATCTCTCATCTAGCTGAGAGAAGAGGAGATGCTATCATCTCTCATCTAGCTGAGAGAAGAGTAGATGCTATCATCTCTCAACTGGCTGAGAGAAGAGTAGATGCTATCATCTCTCATCTAGCTAAGAGAAGAGGAGATGCTATCATCTCTCATCTAGCTGAGAGAAGAGGAGATGCTATCATCTCTCAACTGGCTGAGAGAAGAGTAGATGCTATCATCTCTCATCTAGCTAAGAGAAGAGTAGATGCTTCATCTCTCATCTAGCTGAGAAAAGAGTAGATACTATCATCTCTCATCTAGCTGAGAAATAAGCTATCTAAGTCCACCAATACCGACTGCTCATAACTAAAGGCTATGTGCAAAATAACAGGAATAAACAGGGACCTTCCACATTTTGTGCTCATAACATAATTAAACAGGGGCCATAAGGGGAATTACCAATAGACCCCTGATTGTCTTCAAGAGGGAGCTGGACAGATACCTAAAGTCAGTGCCAGAACAGCAGGGCTGTGGTTTGTACGTTGGACTACGTGCGGCCAGCAATAATAGATTCGTTGATCAGGCCCTGATCCACCAGGAGTCCTGGTCATGGACCGGGCCGCAGGGGAGCTGATCCCCGGAATGCCCTCCAGGTAGACTCCAGGTTACCTGGAGGTTATTTCGGGGATCAACGCCCCCGCGGCCCGGTCCATGACCAGGCCTCCCGATGGATCAGGGCCTGATCAACTAGGCTGTTACTGCTGGCCGCACGCAGTCCAACGTACGAGCCACAGCCCGGCTGATCCGGCACTGACTTTAGGTATCTGTCCAGCTCTCTCTTGAAGGCAGCCAGGGGTTTATTGGCAATTCCCCTAATGCTTGATGGGAGGCTGTTGAACAGTTTTGGGCCCCGAACACTTATGGTGTTTTCTTTTAGTGTACCAATGGCGCCCCTACTTTTTATTGGGGGCATTTTGCATCGCCTGCCCAGTCTTTTACTTTCGTAGGGAGTGATTTCTGTGTGCAGATTTGGGACCATTCCTTCCAAGATTTTCCAAGTGTAGATTATGATATATCTCTCCCTCCTGCGTTCCAACGAGTACAAGTCAAGTGCTTCCAAGCGTTCCCAGTAGTTAAGGTAAGCAGACCTCCCACATGTGCTCATAACAAAAGTAAACAGAGTGTTCTCGCAACCCCGACCTTTTCCAAGGATCATCTACGAAAGGTTCCATGGGAATTAACTCATAAAAGTTTATGGTTATTGACCACGAAGCACCTCACGCACTGCACTGATTGTCTCAGCACAGCGAGGCACTGCACACTGTGCTGATTATCAGTGAAGACAGCAAGGCACTGCACACACTGCGCTGATTGTATTTCAACATAGTAAGGCACTGAACACACTGCAATGGTTATCACTGAACATAACAAGGCACTACACTGATGCAGGAGATTAATCTCTGGTCCCTTGCCTCAGCCAATACACACACTCAGGAAACTCCTGTCATCAGCAGTAATCTCACGAAAAAATAGGTTTACACGGGAACCGAGGTGTCCACAGAAACCTACTGTCGATATCCATAGGAACCCAGGTTTCAATAGGAATCTAAGCTCCTACAGGAAAGGAGGCTGCACTTATGGTACTTCACTTGATGTATATCTTGATAACTGATACCGTCAGGTAATTAAACAGCACATGTGATCAAATACCAGCGAAGAGGCAGGACCAGGAGCTATGACTCGACCCCTGCTACCACAAATAGGTGAGTACTAAGACATATTATAGAACATTTCGGTCCTGCGACCTTGGTCACTAGTGCAAGACCGAAATGTTTTGCAATAAATCTGTCCTAGTGTTTACTCCTGTGTCTTTTAAAAGCGCCTCACTTGGGCCAGCCATAAACCAGCGGGGCCCCAGACTCTGGCTGTGGTCAATAGCCATAAAGATGGGTCGCAGGTTCACACTCTCCAAACACCATTAAAAGGAATGAAAAGTTACAATACCGTGACTGCAACATTCGACAAAAACCCACACTTTGGCGAGGAACCTTATGACCACTACTACTACTACTACTACTACTAATGCTACTTATTTTACTACTAATACTACTATTTCTACTACTACGTTTTCTACTAATACTATTTCTACTACTACCCTTACTACTTATACTATTTCTACTACTACCCTTACTACTAATACTATTTCTACTACTTTTTTACTACTAATACTACTATTTCTACTACTACTACTTTTACTACTATTGCTACTACTACTTTTACTATTAATACTATTATTTCTGCTCTTACTATTAGTACTACTACTTTTAATATTATTTCTACTACTACTACTATTATTACTGCTATTTCTACTGCTACTTCTACTCCCTACTGTATGGTCTTGAGGCCTCCTCTACGTTTCTGACCACAGTTGCTACTTACAGAAGAAATTGTTACTCGCAGAAAAAAGAAAACCCAAAGGAGAAAGAGGAAAGGGGAAGAGGGAGAAAAAAAGAATCGGGTTAAGTCACGGATGTTCTGAAGTTTGGAGCATTTTACAATGTAATGGGAAAGAGACAAAGCCACGACTAAGATTCATACACAACTTGCCTTCCTTTCCCATTACATTGTAAAATGCTCCAAACTTCAGAACATCCGTGACTTAACCTGATTCTTTTTTCCCCCTCTTTCCCTTTCCTCTTTCTCCTTTGGGTTTTCTTTCTTCTGTCATGGGTATTTGTACTTTATTATTCCCTCCCTCCCCCTCTGTGTTCTTGCTCCTACCCTCTGTGCGCCCCTAGCTGCATGGCAGTGCTCCTCTTAGTATTTGACTGACTCCACTACTACTACTACTTCTACCACTACTATTACTACTAGTACTACTACTACTCTTACTACTACTACTACTATTCTTACTACTACTACTATTACTACTACTACTACTATTACTACTACTACTATTACTACTACTACTACTATTACTACTACTACTATTACTACTACTACTACTATTATTACTACTACTACCACCACCACCACTACTACCTCTCTTGCTCCCGTCAATGTCTGCTGGCCTATATAAACTCCCTCCTCTCCTGCTGTCCAAGTCGGACGGAAACGTCGTCGTAAGCTCTTCCATGTGCGGGTTATTTGAGTATTTAAGCCTAATTAACCAACCAACCAAGGACATAAGGAGGAACACTGCAGGAGGCCTACTGGTCCATTCAAGGCAGGTCCTTATCAAAACCACCCATGTATTTGTCCAAACCCTTCCCAAAGTAACTCAAGAACTCGCTTCCGTACCCCAGATACCAATCAAACCCAGCCACTCCCACTCATATATTTGTCCAGTCTCTTAGCTACCTAGGTTCTTATCCTCTATTACCTCACTCGGAAGTTTGTTGCACGCATCGAAAACTGTTTGAAAAACAATATTTACCTATGTTCTTTCAAAATCTAAATTTCTTTCTTTCTTTCAACAAACTGGCCATATCCCACTGAAGCAGGGTGGCCCGAAAATAAAAACAAAACTTTCTCTTTTTAACTTTAGTAATGTATACAGGAGAAGGGGTTACTAGCTCCTTGCTCCCGGCATTTTAGTCGTTTCTTATGACACACATGGCTTACGGAGGAAGAGTTCTGTTTCACTTCCCCATGGAATAAAATCTAAATTTATCTAACTTAAATCCGTAATTTCTGGTTCTTACTTGTTTTATACCAGTACAAATGGAATAAACCAACGCAACTATTGCTATCTTCGTTGGCACCATTGTTAACTTCTGGTATCGATTCATCGTTATTTTTCTCATGTTATGACTTCGGGCCTCACCAGCACGCCCTGCACCCTCCACCACCACTGTTTCAACACCCATTAGTTTTTCCCACTCCCATGTGCACCTTCAGCACATTGCCATTAGTGCCACTACATTCCCGCTTCCTAATACCACTTCATACACCCACTACCATCACTACTACGACGTATTCTCCCAACTTCCCACAAACACCACACATCATAATCACCACCACCATTAACACCCACAACAACAACCACCACCACCACCATTAACACCCACAACCACCACCACCACCACCATTAACACCCACAACAACCACCACCACCACCACCATTAACACCCACAACAACCACCACCACCATTAACACCCACAACCACCACCACCACCACCACCATTAACACCCACAACAACCACCACCACCATTAACACCCACAACAATCACCACCACCACCATTAACACCCACAACAACCACCAGCACCACCATTAACACCCACAACCACCACTAGCACCACCATTAACACCCACAACAACCACCACCACCACCATTAACACCCACAACAACCACCACCACCACCATTAACACCCACAACAACCACCACCACCACCAGCACCACCATTAACACCCACAACCACCACCAGCACCACCATTAACACCCACAACAACCACCACCACCACCATTAACACCCACAACAACCACCACCACCACCAGCACCACCATTAACACCCACAACCACCACCAGCACCACCATTAACACCCACAACAACCACCACCACCACCATTAACACCCATAACAACCACCAGCACCACCATTAACACCCACAACCACCACCAGCACCACCATTAACACCCACAACCACCACCACCCTCTCATCTGCTCTTCAACACAGAAGAGTGAGTGTCGTCAGGCACATCATATACTGCTCCTGACCCAACACCAATACCACATTTTTTGTTGACAATTTCTCCCCTCACTCAGAGCAGCTGGTGGACCCCTCACCCCACGGGTGAGGGAAGAGACAGGCAGTAAGAAAAGAGGCAGATAGTAGGAGGAGAGAGATAGTGAACGATTTTATACATATTTTTTTTCATTTCTGCCCTGAGAGGGGCGGTTTTATTGTGTAGTGGCACTCGTTCTCCCGTGAGAGACTAAATATTTATATTTGGCTCTGGCATTTACCATTATCAAGGATCCCAATGAAATAAGTCATTTTTCTGACTTTACTGGGTTATTCTAGGTAATTTACACATATATTACTATGTATTATAATTGTAAATATGAAAATGGTATACAAAACCGACAGGTTGATAAGACAC
>NC_091298.1:53601871-53706871 GCF_038502225.1 Cherax quadricarinatus
GCTAGGCTATTCAACTTGCTGACAACTCTATGACTGAAGAAATACTTCCTAACGTCCCTGTGACTCGTCTGAGTCATCAGCTTCCAGTTGTGACCCCTTGTCCCTGTGTCCCCTCTCTGGAACATCCTATCTCTGTCCACCTTGTCTATTCCCCGCAGTATCTTGTATGTCGTTATAATGTCTCCCCTGACCCTTCTGTCCTCCAGTGTCGTCAGTCCGATTTCCCTTAACCTTTTCTCGTACGACATTCCCTTGAGCTCTGGGACTAGCCTTGTTGCAAACCTTTGTACTTTCTCTAACTTCTTGACGTGCTTGACCAGGTGTGGGTTCCAGACTGGTGCTGCATACTCCAGTATGGGCCTAACATACACAGTGTACAGTGTCTTGAACGATTCCTTATTAAGGTATCGGAACGCTATTCTCAGGTTTGCCAGGCGCCCGTATGCTGCAGCAGTTATTTTGTTGATGTGTACCTCCGGTGATGTGCTCGGTGTTATGGTCACCCCAAGGTCTTTCTCCCTGAGTGAGGTCTGTAGTCTTTGTCCACCTAGCCTATACTCTGTCTGCGGTCTTCTTTGCCCCTCCCCAATCTTCATGACTTTGCATTTGGCTGGATTGAATTCGAGAAGCCAGTTACTGGACCACATGTCCAGCCTGTCCAGGTCTCTTTGCAGTCCTGCCTCATCCTCGTCCGATTTAATTCTTCTCATCAACTTCACGTCATCTGCGAACAGGGACACTTCAGAGTCTATTCCTTCCATCATGTCGTTCACATATATCAAAAATAGCACTGGTCCTAGAACTGACCCCTGTGGGACCCCGCTCGTAACAGGCGCCCACTGTGATACCTCTTCACGTACCATGACTCGTTGCTGGCTCCCTGTCAGGTATTCCCTTATCCATTGCAGTGCCCTCCCTTTTACATGCGCCTGATCCTCCAGCTTCTGCACTAATCTCTTGTGGGGAACTGTGTCAAAGGCCTTCCTGCAGTCTAGGAAAACGCCATCTACCCACCCCTCTCTCTCGTGTCTTACTTCTGTTACCTTGTCATAAAACTCCAAGAGGTTTCTGATACAAGATTTGCCTTCCATGAACCCATGCTGGTTTTCATTTATAATCTTGTTCCTTTCCAGGTGTGTGTGTGTGTGTACTCACCTATTTGTACTCACCTATTTGTGGTTGCAGGGGTCGAGTCTTAGCTCCTGGCCCCGCCTCTTCACCGGTTGCTACTGGGCCCTCTCTCTCCCCGCTCCATGAGCTTTATCAAACCTCGTCTTAAAACTGTGTATGGTTCCTGCCTCCACTACGTCATTTTCTAGGCTATTCCACTGCCTTACAACTCTATGACTGAAGAAATACTTCCTACTATCTCTCTGACTCATTTGTGTCTTCAACTTCCAATTGTGGCCTCTTGTTTCTGTGTCCCCTCCCTGGAACATCCTGTCTTTGTATACCTTGTCTATTCCACGCAGTATTTTATGTCGTTATCATGTGTGTGTGTGTGTGTGTGTGTGTGTGTGTGTGTGTGTGTGTGTGTGTGTGTGTGTGTGTGTGTGTGTGTGTGTGTGTGTGTTTGTGTGTGTGTGTGTGTGTGTGTGTGTGTGTGTGTGTGTGTGTGTGTGTTTGTGTATGTGTGTGTGTGTGTGTGTGTGTGTGTGTGTGTGTGTGTGTGTGTGTGTGTGTGTGTGTGTGTGTGTGTGTGTGTGTGTGTGTGTGAATGTGTGTGTGTGTGTGTGTGTGTGTGTGTGTGTGTGTGTGTGTGTGTGTGTGTGTGTGTGTGTGTGTGTGTGTGTGTAGGGTAGAATATGGAAGGTCTTAAAGCAGATCAACCATTGTAAAATAACTTTAAAAGTCTCACAAAAACATGTTTAGCAGCAGCAACAACAACACTACCTTACGAATGGATGTTTTACGTCCTTGGAGGAGGCCGGGAGCAGCCTTACCGGAGTCAGGAAGCCATTCCCTGTTTTTATAGTTCTTGAGCGGGTCGTTTGGTAAGCTCCTCCGCTGGAGACACTTGTCCAACACACCACACACATTTGCCACTACATATTGTGGTCGCAATTTCCAGAAACGTAAACATTTCTCGTTGTGTAAATCTGTAAATGGTGAAGAGGTTCATTTAGTCGAGGGGAGAGGGACTCAAATAGCTACTCCTGGCAAATTGTGTCGTTTAATAAGTCTCAAACTATATATGAGTTTTTATTCACAGCTTGTGTGTATCTAAGTCAGTACTTGACCACCCGAGCTTTGGTTCGTATGCTGGATTGCGTATGGCCGTAGTAACAGCTTGGCAGATCACGCCCTGATCCATCAGGAGGCCTGGTCTTGGAGGGGGCAGCGGGGGCGTTTCAGTATTCAATGGTGCAAGACAGCAACAGCTAGGAGGGAAAATTCTCTGAATCAAGGCAGAAAGTACCTTTTGCCTTGCCTCAGAGAATTTTCCCTCCTATCTGTTGCTGCCTGGAATATTGCATAGCTCCTGACGACACACGTGAGTGCAAAAGATCTAGAACTAAAGATTTCCATCCCCCACGTGACTTATTCTACATTGTTAAGATCGCCTGTTAGCGTTTGTATTGCACCCTTATCCAAGTGTTGTTTACATGCTTTAATACAAATACCTGGTACATCATCACATTCCCTTACTTATTCCTCCTTGTTCCTCGACAGTCTTAATGAACCGTGTATTTCTGACACCAGCCTCATATAACGACCAACTCAGTGAACTTTTTGTCATTTCCTTGAAGCCTTACGTTGGCTTACCAACCCACCCAGTAAAATAAAAAGTTAGAGATCACACTATAAGTTATGTACTAGTTAAGAGCGAGACATGGAGAGTCACTAAAGTTAATTATACTTCTTGTCATAACGACTGCAGGCGGAAAATAGTTCCAAGAACATGTCAAACCTTAAGCATGAGGCGTTGTTTGGGTGGAAACAGTTGATTGGGTGGTTAATTAAGTTTAAACTTTATTCTCAATAATAACCCACATGGAGACTCTCATAAGATTAAATGATCTTTATATATACAGATTCTATCTCCGTGTGAGTTATAATTGATCAACGACAAGTGTTCATCAGACTTTAAAGGTTATCATGTAGACGATGGTCATTAAGGCTGCATGTCACCTGTACACCACCAGTGAAGGACACTTTAATCCCTAAAATAGGGATTAAATAAGCTTTTGTAATATATACACACTGAGAAATATACAAACTGGTGAATAAGACACATGAACAACACCTACACAAGTGAAATGGAGGTCGATATTAAAGTAGGTCTAATGAATTTTAGGTCGAAATTGAAGCAGATCTCCTGACTTGTCTGTCGACATTAAAGTTACTAAAGCTGACTTACAAAATTTTAAGTCGACATTAAAGCAGACCAATTGAATTTTATATCATTATTAAAGCAGACGTACTGAATTTTCTACCAACATTAAAGTAGGCCTAGTGAATCTCGGGTCAATATTAAAGCAGACCTACTGAATTTTAGGACAATCGTGTCCTTATTCCTTCCAGATTAATACAATTTCATATACGGGTGAACCTGATAGAAGGATCCCCATGGGATGATAAATGAAATTAATAAATCTGGATAATAAATGGGGAAGACATAAGAGTTGAGAATAGAGGTGAGTGAACAGTGGATTATGAGCAACTGGGTGAGAATAAATTGACGAAAGTCATGGAATATTTCTCACACTATCTTTAATTCAACACTTTCTTGTTTTTTTTTTTATATTCTGTTTTATCCTCGAGCAAGAGCGAATGGATAAGCAAACAACTGCGGAAAAAAATAAATATAGAAATATATAAAGAAAGGCTTAAAGCAGAGAGGAAGCGGAAAAGTTTAATAAAATAAAAAAAACGGAAAGAAAGAGGCAAGCAAATAAAGAACTAAGGAAGGGTTGGAAGGAGAGAGAGAGAGAGAGAGAGAGAGAGAGAGAGAGAGAGAGAGAGAGAGAGAGAGAGAGAGAGAGAGAGAGAGAGAGAGAGAGAGAGAGAGAGAGAGAGAAACAAATCAATGGTCTTATATATATGCAGAACAAGGCACATGGGAATGGAAATCTTTAGCCCTAGATTCTTTCACACTCTCCTGCTTCGTATGTAAAGTTGCAAGAGAGCAACAGATAGGAGGGGAAATTCTCTGAGGCAGAGCTCCTGACGACTCACGAGAGTGCGAAAGATCTAGAGCTAAAGATTTCCAGCCCCATGTGGCTTATTCTGCATTATTAAGATCGCCTGTCTGCGACATAAAACTGAAAGCAAAGGATAATTCATGAAAAGATTTCGGCGTAACGTAAGAAAAATGAATAAGGAAAAAAATCACAGCTTATACTCAAACAAGAATTATTTACATATATCTGTTGTATCAACAGCCCTCAAAAACCTATATGGAAAGTGGGGCATGTTAAATGCTTTTAGCCACAAACATATATAAATAAACACTGAAATGGGGGACAAAGTTTGAATAGCGTTGGATTTACATGTCAATAATTAATGAGACAGCTGGCAGGCCGGTGCTGGCAACATGCTGATAACAAGTCGTTAACCCGCATTGTTTGTTTATATTGTGTGTGGGACCTGTCGTGGGTCACTGCCAGGAGGGCTGCAACACTCAGGAAGGGTTATAGCTGACAGCGGTTGCAGCTGACAGCAGTTGTAGCTGACAGCAGTTACAACCAGTCAACATACTCTAAATGATATATCATTTACCAAACTGCGGGAGACCAGGGTTCGACCCCACGACACATTGTTCCGCCTCAAGAGACCACAATATTCATATTATTGTCAAAACTGCTTTATATGAAACAAGATTCATAAAAGTCTCATAAAAAGCAGTTTTGACAATAATATGAATATTTCATTTGGTTTATATCAATTAGATCCATATATAATTAATAGAATTTGGGAAGAATCTAATAATACATTGGACAAATAATAAATTTTAAAATTCTTAATTCTTGGGTATAGTTTGTGGGTTGTGAAGGACCTATATAGTTGTGCCAGCGGGCCTTCTGCAGTGTTCTCTTTCTTATGAGTCGCGCATCAGGTGTTGCTTTGTTGTGGGATGGGATAGTGAGGTGTGGTCTAGACCCTTTATATGCCTTCCTCTGATGCATTACTTTTATTGTTCCTTGATAATGTGAGTAGTCACGAAAGCGCTTGGAATTTCTCTATTCTTTCACAGTGGTTGTTTTGCATATTCTGAAATCACCTGTTTACTGTGACCTTATTGCATACATATATATATATATATATATATATATATATATATATATATATATATATATATATATATATATATATATATATATATACATTATACATATGTCGTGCCGAATATGTAAAACTGGTCAATTAGCAAGAACTCATTTAAAATTAAGTCCGTTCTAAAATTTTCTCTTATACGTTTAAAGATATATTTTTTTCATTAATGTTAATGTAAAAAATTTTAATTTTGCACCAAAAGAATCTTAGAAAACTTACCTAACCTTATTATAACAAGAACAATTTATTTTAGACTAACCCAACTAAATATATTTTAGATTTGTTTACAGTAATTTAATACTAAACAAACACAGTGAAATATATTTTTTTCGTTAGGTTCAGAATGATTTTGACGAAATTATTGCATACACAAATTTTCACTTGTCCTATATGGCAAGATGAGCGTTGCTATTTAAGCCAAGATCGCAAATTCTGCCTATTCGGCACGACATATATATATATATATATATATATATATATATATATATATATATATATATATATATATATATATATATATATATATATATATATATTAAAAGTCAGTGCTTTCTCACTGGCATTTAACTTCTTCATGAGTTACCTACCTGTCTCATACATATTATGCAAATTAGGAAAATAGTATTACAAATTGCAAATTTGGCTGCTGGCATTTAAACTTTGTGCTTTCCTAATGGTAGAATAACTTCGGCAGAATGTTCGTGCAAGCAGACTGTTCGTGCAAGCAGTTTGTTAGTGCAAGGAGTTTGTTAGTGCAAGCGGATTGCTCGTGTAAGCAGATTGTTCGTCTTAACAGAGTGGTGAGACAAAATTTGTAACGTATAAGATTCTAGAATTACGGAATGATAGTCTTTCATACTACGACTTTAGTCAGAGGAAATTTATTTATTAAAATTGTGTTGAATGATGCGTGAGCAACCATCACCACACGTGCCCTTCCACTACCACCACACGTGCTACTACCATCACACGTGCCCTTCCACTACCACCACACGTGCTACTACCATCACACGTGCCCTTCCACTACCACCACACGTGCTACTACCATCACACGTGCCCTTCCACTACCACCACACGTGCTACTATCATCACACGTGCCCTTCCACTACCACTACACCTGCTACTACCACCACATGTGCCCTTCCACTACCACCACACGTGCTACTACCATCACACGTGCCCTTCCACTACCACCACACGTGCTACTACCATCACACGTGCCCTTCCACTACCACCACACGTGCTACAATCATCACACGTGCCCTTCCACTACCACCACACGTGCTACTACCATCACACGTGCCCTTCCACTACCACCACACGTGCTACTACCATCACACGTGCCCTTCCACTACCACCACACGTGCTACTACCATCACACGTGCCCTTCCACTACCACCACACGTGCTACTACCATCACACGTGCCCTTCCACTACCACCACACGTGCTACTACCATCACACGTGCCCTTCCACTACCACCACACGTGCTACTACCATCACACGTGCCCTTCCACTACCACTACACGTGCTACTACCATCACACGTGCCCTTCCACTACCACCACACGTGCTACTACCATCACACGTGCCCTTCCACTACCACCACACGTGCTACTACCATCACACGTGCCCTTCCACTACCACTACACGTGCTACTACCATCACACGTGCCCTTCCACTACCACCACACGTGCTACTACCATCACACGTGCCCTTCACTACCACCACACGTGCTACTACCATCACACGTGCCCTTCCACTACCACCACACGTGCTACTACCATCACACGTGCCCTTCCACTACCACCACACGTGCTACTACCATCACACGTGCTACTACCATCACACGTGCCCTTCCACTACCACCACACGTGCTACTACCATCACACGTGCCCTTCCACTACCACCACACGTGCTACTACCATCACACGTGCCCTTCCACTACCACCACACGTGCTACTACCATCACACGTGCCCTTCCACTACCACCACACGTGCTACTACCATCACACGTGCCCTTCCACTACCACCACACGTTCTACTACCATCACACGTGCCCTTCCACTACCACCACACGTGCTACTACCATCACACGTGCCCTTCCACTACCACCACACGTGCTACTACCATCACACGTGCCCTTCCACTACCACCACACGTGCTACTACCATCACACGTGCCCTTCCACTACCACCACACGTGCTACTACCATCACTCGTGCCCTTCCACTACCACCACACGTGCTACTACCATCACACGTGCCCTTCCACTACCACCACACGTGCTACTACCATCACACGTGCCCTTCCACTACCACCACACGTGCTACTACCATCACACGTGCCTTTCCACTACCACCACACGTGCTACTACCATCACACGTGCCCTTCCACTACCACCACACGTGCTACTACCATCACACGTGCCCTTCCACTACCACCACACGTGCTACTACCATCACACGTGCCCTTCCACTACCACCACACGTGCTACTACCATCACAAGTGCCCTTCCACTACCACCACACGTGCTACTACCATCACACGTGCCCTTCCACTACCACCACACGTGCTACTACCATCACACGTGCCCTTCCACTACCACCACACGTGCTACTACCATCACAAGTGCCCTTCCACTCCCACCACACGTGCTACTACCATCACACGTGCCCTTCCACTACCACCACACGTGCTACTACCATCACACGTGCCCTTCCACTACCACCACACGTGCTACTACCATCACACGTGCCCTTCCACTACCACCACACGTGCTACTACCATCACACGTGCCCTTCCACTACCACCACACGTGCTACTACCATCACACGTACCCTTCCACTACCACCACACGTGCTACTACCATCACACGTGCCCTTCCACTACCACCACACGTGCTACTACCATCACACGTGCCCTTCCACTACCACCACACGTGCTACTACCATCACACGTGCCCTTCCACTACCACCACGTGCTACTACCATCACAAGTGCCCTTCCACTACCACCACACGTGCTACTACCATCACACGTGCCCTTCCACTACCACCACACGTGCTACTACCATCACACGTGCCCTTCCACTACCACCACACGTGCTACTACCATCACACGTGCCCTTCCACTACCACCACACGTGCTACTACCATCACACGTGCCCTTCCACTACCACCACACGTGCTACTACCATCACACGTGCCCTTCCACTACCACCACACGTGCTACTACCATCACACGTGCCCTTCCACTACCACCACACGTGCTACTACCATCACACGTGCCCTTCCACTACCACCACACGTGCTACTACCATCACACGTGCCCTTCCACTACCACCACACGTGCTACTACCATCACACGTGCCCTTCCACTACCACCACACGTGCTACTACCATCACACGTGCCCTTCCACTACCACCACACGTGCTACTACCATCACACGTGCCCTTCCACTACCACCACACGTGCTACTACCATCACACGTGCCCTTCCACTACCACCACACGTGCTACTACCATCACACGTGCCCTTCCACTACCACCACACGTGCTACTACCATCACACGTGCCCTTCCACTACCACCACACGTGCTACTACCATCACACGTGCCCTTCCACTACCACCACACGTGCTACTACCATCACACGTGCCCTTCCACTACCACCACACGTGCTACTACCATCACACGTGCCCTTCCACTACCACCACACGTGCTACTACCATCACACGTGCCCTTCCACTACCACCACACGTGCTACTACCATCACACGTGCCCTTCCACTACCACCACACGTGCTACTACCATCACACGTGCCCTTCCACTACCACCACACGTGCTACTACCATCACACGTGCCCTTCCACTACCACCACACGTGCTACTACCATCACACGTGCCCTTCCACTACCACCACACGTGCTACTACCATCACACGTGCCCTTCCACTACCACCACACGTGCTACTACCATCACACGTGCCCTTCCACTACCACCACACGTGCTACTACCATCACACGTGCCCTTCCACTCACACGTGCCCTTCCACTACCACCACACGTGCTACTACCATCACACGTGCCCTTCCACTACCACCACACGTGCTACTACCATCACACGTGCCCTTCCACTACCACCACACGTGCTACTACCATCACACGTGCCCTTCCACTACCACCACACGTGCTACTACCATCACACGTGCCCTTCCACTACCACCACACGTGCTACTACCATCACACGTGCCCTTCCACTACCACCACACGTGCTACTACCATCACACGTGCCCTTCCACTACCACCACACGTGCTACTACCATCACACGTGCCCTTCCACTACCACCACACGTGCTACTACCATCACACGTGCCCTTCCACTACCACCACACGTGCTACTACCATCACACGTGCCCTTCCACTACCACCACACGTGCTACTACCATCACACGTGCCCTTCCACTACCACCACACGTGCTACTACCATCACACGTGCCCTTCCACTACCACCACACGTGCTACTACCATCACACGTGCCCTTCCACTACCACCACACGTGCTACTACCATCACACGTGCCCTTCCACTACCACCACACGTGCTACTACCATCACACGTGCCCTTCCACTACCACCACACGTGCTACTACCATCACACGTGCCCTTCCACTACCACCACACGTGCTACTACCATCACACGTGCCCTTCCACTACCACCACACGTGCTACTACCATCACACGTGCCCTTCCACTACCACCACACGTGCTACTACCATCACACGTGCCCTTCCACTACCACCACACGTGCTACTACCATCACACGTGCCCTTCCACTACCACCACACGTGCTACTACCATCACACGTGCCCTTCCACTACCACCACACGTGCTACTACCATCACACGTGCCCTTCCACTACCACCACACGTGCTACTACCATCACAAGTGCCCTTCCACTCCCACCACACGTGCTACTACCATCACACGTGCCCTTCCACTACCACCACAAGTGCTACTACCATCACACGTGCCCTTCCACTACCACCACACGTGCTACCATCACACGTGCCCTTCCAATACCACCACACGTGCTACTACCATCACACGTGCCCTTCCACTACCACCACACGTGCTACTACCATCACACGTACCCTTCCACTACCACCACACGTGCTACTACCATCACACGTGCCCTTCCACTACCACCACACGTGCTACTACCATCACACGTGCCCTTCCACTACCACCACACGTGCTACTACCATCACACGTGCCCTTCCACTACCACCACACGTGCTACTACCATCACAAGTGCCCTTCCACTACCACCACACGTGCTACTACCATCACACGTGCCCTTCCACTACCACCACACGTGCTACTACCATCACACGTGCCCTTCCACTACCACCACACGTGCTACTACCATCACACGTGCCCTTCCACTATCACCACACGTGCTACTACCATCACACGTGCCCTTCCACTACCACCACACGTGCTACTACCATCACACGTGCCCTTCCACTACCACCACACGTGCTACTACCATCACACGTGCCCTTCCACTACCACCACACGTGCTACTACCATCACACGTGCCCTTCCACTACCACCACACGTGCTACTACCATCACACGTGCCCTTCCACTACCACCACACGTGCTACTACCATCACACGTGCCCTTCCACTACCACCACACGTGCTACTACCATCACACGTGCCCTTCCACTACCACCACACGTGCTACTACCATCACAAGTGCCCTTCCACTACCACCACACGTGCTACTACCATCACACGTGCCCTTCCACTACCACCACACGTGCTACTACCATCACAAGTGCCCTTCCACTACCACCACACGTGCTACTACCATCACACGTGCCCTTCCACTACCACCACACGTGCTACTACCATCACACGTGCCCTTCCACTACCACCACACGTGCTACTACCATCACACGTGCCCTTCCACTACCACCACACGTGCTACTACCATCACACGTGCCCTTCCACTACCACCACACGTTCTACTACCATCACACGTGCCCTTCCACTACCACCACACGTGCTACTACCATCACACGTGCCCTTCCACTACCACCACACGTGCTACTACCATCACACGTGCCCTTCCACTACCACCACACGTGCTACTACCATCACACGTGCCCTTCCACTACCACCACACGTGCTACTACCATCACTCGTGCCCTTCCACTACCACCACACGTGCTACTACCATCACACGTGCCCTTCCACTACCACCACACGTGCTACTACCATCACACGTGCCCTTCCACTACCACCACACGTGCTACTACCATCACACGTGCCCTTCCACTACCACCACACGTGCTACTACCATCACACGTGGCCTTCCACTACCACCACACGTGCTACTACCATCACACGTGCCCTTCCACTACCACCACACGTGCTACTACCATCACACGTGCCCTTCCACTACCACCACACGTGCTACTACCATCACAAGTGCCCTTCCACTACCACCACACGTGCTACTACCATCACACGTGCCCTTCCACTCCCACCACACGTGCTACTACCATCACAAGTGCCCTTCCACTCCCACCACACGTGCTACTACCATCACACGTGCCCTTCCACTACCACCACACGTGCTACTACCATCACACGTGCCCTTCCACTACCACCACACGTGCTACTACCATCACACGTGCCCTTCCACTACCACCACACGTGCTACTACCATCACACGTGCCCTTCCACTACCACCACACGTGCTACTACCATCACACGTACCCTTCCACTACCACCACACGTGCTACTACCATCACACGTGCCCTTCCACTACCACCACACGTGCTACTACCATCACACGTGCCCTTCCACTACCACCACACGTGCTACTACCATCACACGTGCCCTTCCACTACCACCACGTGCTACTACCATCACAAGTGCCCTTCCACTACCACCACACGTGCTACTACCATCACACGTGCCCTTCCACTACCACCACACGTGCTACTACCATCACACGTGCCCTTCCACTACCACCACACGTGCTACTACCATCACACGTGCCCTTCCACTATTACCACACGTGCTACTACCATCACACGTGCCCTTCCACTACCACCACACGTGCTACTACCATCACACGTGCCCTTCCACTACCACCACACGTGCTACTACCATCACACGTGCCCTTCCACTACCACCACACGTGCTACTACCATCACACGTGCCCTTCCACTACCACCACACGTGCTACTACCATCACACGTGCCCTTCCACTACCACCACACGTGCTACTACCATCACACGTGCCCTTCCACTACCACCACACGTGCTACTACCATCACACGTGCCCTTCCACTACCACCACACGTGCTACTACCATCACAAGTGCCCTTCCACTACCACCACACGTGCTACTACCATCACACGTGCCCTTCCACTACCACCACACGTGCTACTACCATCACACGTGCCCTTCCACTACCACCACACGTGCTACTACCATCACACGTGCCCTTCCACTACCACCACACGTGCTACTACCATCACACGTGCCCTTCCACTACCACCACACGTGCTACTACCATCACACGTGCCCTTCCACTACCACCACACGTGCTACTACCATCACACGTGCACTTCCACTACCACCACACGTGCTACTACCATCACATGTGCCCTTCCACTACCACCACACGTGCTACTACCATCACACGTGCCCTTCCACTACAACCACACGTGCTACTACCAACACACGTGCCCTTCCACTACCACCACACGTGCTACTACCATCACACGTGCCCTTCCACTACCACCACACGTGCTACTACCATCACACGTGCCCTTCCACTACCACCACACGTGCTACTACCATCACACGTGCCCTTCCACTACCACCACACGTGCCCTTCCACTACCACCACACGTGCTACTACCATCACACGTGCCCTTCCACTACCACCACACGTGCTACTACCATCACACGTGCCCTTCCACTACCACCAAACGTGCTACTACCATCACACGTGCCCTTCCACTACCACCACACGTGCTACTACCATCACACGTGCCCTTCCACTACCATCACACGTGCCCTTCCACTACCATCACACGTGCCCTTCCACTACCACCACGTGCTACTACCATCACAAGTGCCCTTCCACTACCACCACACGTGCTACTACCATCACACGTGCCCTTCCACTACCACCACACGTGCTACTACCATCACACGTGCCCTTCCACTACCACCACACGTGCTACTACCATCACACGTGCCCTTCCACTACCACCACACGTGCTACTACCATCACACGTGCCCTTCCACTACCACCACACGTGCTACTACCATCACACGTGCCCTTCCACTACCACCACACGTGCTACTACCATCACACGTGCCCTTCCACTACCACCACACGTGCTACTACCATCACACGTGCCCTTCCACTACCACCACACGTGCTACTACCATCACACGTGCCCTTCCACTACCACCACACGTGCTACTACCATCACACGTGCCCTTCCACTACCACCACACGTGCTACTACCATCACACGTGCCCTTCCACTACCACCACACGTGCTACTACCATCACACGTGCCCTTCCACTACCACCACACGTGCTACTACCATCACACGTGCCTTTCCACTACCACCACACGTGCTACTACCATCACACGTGCCCTTCCACTACCACCACACGTGCCCTTCCACTACCACCACACGTGCTACTACCATCACACGTGCCCTTCCACTACCACCACACGTGCTACTACCATCACACGTGCCCTTCCACTACCACCACACGTGCTACTAACATCACACGTGCCCTTCCACTACCACTACACGTGCTACTACCATCACACGTGCCCTTCCACTACCACCACACGTGCTACTACCATCACACGTGCCCTTCCACTACCACCACACGTGCTACTACCATCACACGTGCCCTTCCACTACCACCACACGTGCTACTACCATCACACGTGCCCTTCCACTACCACCACACGTGCTACTACCATCACACGTGCCCTTCCACTACCACCACACGTGCTACTACCATCACACGTGCCCTTCCACTACCACCACACGTGCTACTACCATCACACGTGCCCTTCCACTACCACCACACGTGCTACTACCATCACACGTGCCCTTCCACTACCACCACACGTGCTACTACCATCACAAGTGCCCTTCCACTACCACCACACGTGCTACTACCATCACACGTGCCCTTCCACTACCACCACACGTGCTACTACCATCACACGTGCCCTTCCACTACCACCACACGTGCTACTACCATCACAAGTGCCCTTCCACTACCACCACACGTGCTTCTACCATCACAAGTGCCCTTCCACTACCACCACACGTGCTACTACCATCACACGTGCCCTTCCACTACCACCACACGTGCTACTACCATCACACGTGCCCTTCCACTACCACCACACGTGCTACTACCATCACAAGTGCCCTTCCACTACCACCACACGTGGTACTACCATCACACGTGCCCTTCCACTACCACCACACGTGCTACTACCATCACACGTTCCCTTCCACTACCACCACACGTGCTACTACCATCACACGTGCCCTTCCACTACCACCACACGTGCCCTTCCACTACCACCACACGTGCCCTTCCACTACCACCACACGTGCCCTTCCACTACCACCACACGTGCTACTACCATCACAAGTGCCCTTCCACTACCACCACACGTGCTTCTACCATCACAAGTGCCCTTCCACTACCACCACACGTGCTACTACCATCACACGTGCCCTTCCACTACCACCACACGTGCTACTACCATCACACGTGCCCTTCCACTACCACCACACGTGCTACTACCCTCACAAGTGCCCTTCCACTACCACCACACGTGCTACTACCATCACACGTGCCCTTCCACTACCACCACACGTGCTACTACCATCACACGTTCCCTTCCACTACCACCACGCGTGCTACTACCATCACACGTGCCCTTCCACTACCACCACACGTGCTACTACCATCACACGTGCCCTTCCACTACCACCACACGTGCCCTTCCACTACCACCACACGTGCCCTTCCACTACCACCACACGTGCCCTTCCACTACCACCACACGTGCTACTACCATCACACGTGCCCTTCCACTACCACCACACGTGATATTACCATCACACGTGCCCTTCCACTACCACTACACGTGCTACTACCATTATACGTGCCCTTCCACTACCACCACACGTGCTACTACCACCACACGTGCCCTACCACTACCACCACACGTGCTACTGCCATCACACGTGCCCTTCCACTACCACCACACGTGCTACTGCCATCACACGTGCCCTTCCACTACCACCACACCTGCTACTACCATCACACTTGCCCTTCCACTACCACCACACGTGCTACTACCATCACACATGCCCTTCCACTACCACTACACCTGCTACTTCCAACACACGTGCCCTTCCACTACCACCACACGTGCTACTACCATCACACGTGCCCTTCTACTACCACCACACGTGCTACTACCATCACACATGCCCTTCCACTACACCTGCTACTTCCAACACACGTGCCCTTCCACTACCACCACACGTGCTACTACCATCACACGTGTCCTTCCACTACCACCACAAGTGTTACTACCATCACACGTGCCCTTCCACTACCACCACACGTGCTACTACCATTACACGTGCCCTCCCACTACCACCACACGTGCTACTACCATCACACGTGCCCTTCCACTAACACCACACTCTCAGTAGTAGTAACCAGTTACCAGTAACCAGTGTACCAGTAGATGACTCACTACCAACCGTCTCTGCCTGAGTCACTGTCTGTATTCATATTGCCGCTGACCTCAGCAGTATTTCAAAGACCCCCACATATGGGTACTGTGGGTGGTCAGTTATACGAGAGTGAGC
This sequence comes from Cherax quadricarinatus, assembly GCF_038502225.1. Classification (NCBI taxonomy): domain Eukaryota; kingdom Metazoa; phylum Arthropoda; class Malacostraca; order Decapoda; family Parastacidae; genus Cherax; species Cherax quadricarinatus. Next base: position 53,618,114 of record NC_091298.1, read on the forward strand.
AAGGAGGCAGGTCACGGCTGTTAGGGAGCTTCACACATTATCCGTAATATACGTACTTCCAGCCTACGTATTTCTTTACCCTATCCACGTGTTCGAACCCCACATGATAAATGGTGGCACCGGTGTGAGCGTGGATTTAAACTTTTTAAGGGTATTTCAAGACATTAGAAGACTGTTTGTGAGTAGCCGGCGGGTCAAAAGGTGAACTGTCTCACCCACCAGCTACTCGCTCCCCTCACAACCTCCACCCTGCAAGCCTGTTGCAGCTGTTTTTCAAACTTCCTGGCTTAGTTCGTGTGCTAATTGCTTCAATCTCCGAGGGGTTGACCCGGATTTTGCAATTAAGCCAGACAGTAAGCCAGACTGTGGAAGTGAACGCCAGTCAGCCTATCATCCAGCCTGTCTCCTGTCATCTACCTGCTCCTCCGTGCTGTGTGCATCGTTACCCGTCTTCCAGTCAGCCGTTCTCGTGGGTTAAGCCAGTCAGCCAACCCAGCTTCTAACCCAGCTGAGATAGAGAAGTAAGCCACGCAAGTTCCTCTGGAAGTTCCTCTGAAGTATTGTTTCATATATCGCTTTGTGCTCCCAGTTGGATGCCAGTTGGATGCTAAGAGTGGTCTTCACCATCCCTGTGGCATAGTGGCTTATCAAGCCACCTTCGTGGGTAGTGAGTGGAGTGCGCGCCAGTGAGTGCCAGCGAGAGTCACCTCCACCACCACCACCACTCTACTCACCACCACCACCAGCCATCCACCTCATCTACCTGTGGATGTTTGCACCCTTGTACCGGGTCCTAATACTGTTTTGGCTCACATAATTGGTCAAGAGATTGTAACTGAGCGCCAACGATAAAGCCAGTTATGTGAGTTCACCGAGAAAGCGCATTTCTTCACGACGACAGTGTGAGTGTCGGCGTCATCACCGCGCAGGACAACCTTCCTCATCACCAGTCATCCCGTCGACTCCTCCAGACTTCTGTGATAATTTTCTGTTTAGAGACATTTTTCTTGCATTTAAAGACATTTGCGTGTGTGAGACATTTATAGTGAATTTCTTGTGTACTCTAAACCTTGTGTTTTCAGTGTAGACTCAGTGTTTCTTTGACTCGTTATTTTTGCAATATTTTTCAGTGTTATCGCTCATCTCATATTTTTTATCTGTTTTTTTTTTATGCTACTCTCTGTCTGTAGTAAGTATTATTGTGTAGTGTACCAGTCAGTCACTCTGTGTGAAGTGATTCATTTTTTTTATTGTATTCTTTCAGCATTGTATTCTCCAGTAATTGTCATTGTATTTCATGCAGTGATATTCACCCCAGTATCCCAAATTATCCATTTATTTCTATGTGTGCCTTTTTTCGTATGCCAGCAGTGTCTCATTCCTCTAATTTTTTCGCAGACTTGTGTACCATTATTTTTGCCAGCAAATTTTTGTCGTATCAGTCACAGCAAGATTTTGTTGTAAGAATATACTAAAATAATGAATACGTGATTAAGTGTTGTGTGCCCCGCCACTTGTAAGTGTTACACTTGCCTCACCACTTGTAAGTGTTACACTTGCCTCACCACTTGTAAGTGTTACACTTCCCGTTTTGTTCCTTGTTTTAATTTTTATTCATATTGTTCATATTTCTTTGAACAAATTCACTCTTGATGTAATTTCAATTACTTTTAACGTAAAGTGTTTTCTTTACTCTGTTTGAGTAAATTGTTTTGTCTAATTTACAATTAAGAGTTAAAGTGTTCAATCAGTTTTTCTTCATATTTTTATTTTATTATTTAACCTGAGTTTTCCCAGTGAGACTTTATTATTGCAGTGATTATTTCTACACCTTATTTTGTTGCACTTGTTCTGCAGTGAATTATTTTGTTCTGCAGTGAATTATTTTTGTTGCACTTGTTCTGCAGTGAATTATTTTCTTTTATTGATATTTTTATGCATTATTATTCTCAGTTCATTATTGCATCTTGTTTTTCATTTTATTAATTTTCCTGATGTTGTCTTTGCATTATATTTTAATTTTGTTTATGCATTCTTAGAAAATATTTAAATTTCCCAGTTATCTCTCGTTGCATACAATTTAGTGATTTTATTTTATACTTTTTACATTGATTTAAAATTTTCTTAATTAATTTCTTTATTAGCAAGAGTAAAGACAGCTCATTTTGCATTTAATTCAGTCTCCAGTAATATTTTTACTTGTATATTTCAATGTAATTTTTTTTTCTTGGCCAATAGTCCTTTACATTGAGTTGTCCTTCCTCTTGCAGTGTATCTTAGACATTTTTTTATTACTTATGCAGAATTGTTAAGCATTTTCTTCCACTTAAGCTTACTGTGTCATTTCTCTATTTTTTTTTTTTTTTGCCTTATGTCCTTGAGTAAGTTCCCTGAGATCATGTCCCAGTCACTTTTGAATGTTCACTTAGTGTATCATGCCAGTCAAAGTCAATATGAATCAGTCCACAGTACCAACATTCCCTTACTGACTGAAAGACAATACCTAGCCCTTGAGCAATGTGTTTGTTCTCACAGCTTGTATCTGAGATTTGTTAAAGTGCTGCGAAATGTGAAGTTCAGATTAAGTTCCTATAGATCCGTGAATTACTTATTAACGTAGCCGAGCGGTCAGGCACTAGTAATACTGTCACTCCTGTCTGGACTCCAGCCACAATATCATGCACGCAGGATAGTGCTGAGACTACTATCCTTGCGATGGCGACTTGTTCAAGTATTCGTTCCTTCCCAGGGGACGCTTTGAGAAGAACTTTACTTGCAACGAGTTATGCCATCTCTTGCTGATGCCACAAGCCGTTGCAGAAAGACGTTTCTGTGGCTAGTGTGCTCACTTGAGTGTTGTTGTTGTCCCTTGTGTTTCAGATTGTGATCCCATCCTAGTTGACAGTAATCAGTGCATTGTAAGAAGTTATTTCTCGAGTAACTTCCACGTTGTTAACGTTTGTAAGTGAAGTTTATAGCTGATACCTCGTGTCACTGTGTGCGACTCAGATTGAATATCAGCATTGTTCACCGTGTTCATTTCTTTTCTCCTGTGCTTGCAGTTTGAGATAGTAGATTCGTTCTCCCTTGCTCATATTGCGTGTTATAGCGTTAATTTTTTTCAACCGGGGGGAGTCATCCACTCCACCGAGTTTGTTCATTCCTCCAGTAAGAAAGAACCGATCCCTTGTGTTCTGGTGATTCGATTCCTGCTCCAGGAAGATCTTATTCCTGCTCCAGGAAGATCTTATTCTGACTGTGAAGCCACCAGCACCCATCAGTGACTTTGTCATGAACCAAGAATTACTGTATCGAACAGCCGAGTTGGGTACTCCTAGCAGAAGAGTATACCAGTTAGTAATTCCACAGTCACTAGTGAATGTAGCCTTACAGCTAGTTCACGATGTACCAGGTGTTGCACACCCTGGTATGGATCGTTCAGTAAAACAAGCCAGATTGAAATACTTTTGGCCTCGTATGGCAACTGATATTTCTGAGTATGTTAAGAAATGTAGTGTCTGCATGCAACATAAAGGTAATGCTAATGGCCCTAATCCAATCCAAGTGTATCCAACTACTAGCGAACCGTGGGAAAGAGTTGCGCTAGATTTGTTAACTAATTTCCAATGTTCCCTCCAAGGCAACAAACATCTGTGTGTTATGGTAGACCATTTCACCAGATATTGTGAGTTAGTTCCTATTGCAGATAAGACTGCCGAGACAGTAGCTAAAGCGTTTAAAGAACGCATTATCTGCAGGCATACCACCCCTAAGTCCCTAGTAACAGATAATGGAGGTGAATTCTGTAATGAGATTCTTGAAAATTTGTGTACCTTGTACAAGATCTCTAAATCCACCATTGTTCCTCATCATCCTGCCAGCAATGGGTTAGCGGAACGAACCAATAAGAAAGTACTTGATGTCTTGAGAGCCACTATCAATCCCAACAGTGAAACTTGGGATGAAGTTATACCTGATGTGCAGTGTGCTATAAATTCTGCTTACAATGTTTCTATAGGTGACACTCCACATTATGCATTGTACGGTGTAGATAAACGTTTGCCTTATGAGTTGTTATATTCTAATCCGAAACCAAATTACAACCCTGATGATTTCATAGCAACTCGTACCAGCTTAGCTCAAAGTGTTTTTAGAAGAATCCGTGAAACACTTCATAAATCAACAGCAGAATTTACAAGAGTCGCAAACACTCGAGCAAAGCCATCCAAAATCAAAGTAGGTTCGAGAGTTATGCTGACTAACTTTAACAAAACGTCTGCAATGCCAAAGCTTGATCAAAAGTTTGTTGGTCCTTATCGAGTAGTTGAACATATCACTGGTAATAAGTATAAGGTTAGAGAAATTAGTACTGGTCAGTATAAAGAATCGCATTTAGATCATATGAAGTTAGTATGTGATGATAATGATGTTCCAACCCAGACTAATGTGACAGACTCTGACAATCCTCCTGATCCTGTACTCTCTTCCTCTGATACTCAGTCAGACGATCAACCTGAATGTCGTTATTCCCTACGTACACGACAGGTATTGAGAAATCCTCAAGTATCATTTGTAACTTCCAATTCAGATTTGCCTCAAATACAGCATGAGTTAGCCAATGCAACAGAGTTTGATCCTCCCAGAGATGACACCCATTCTGCATATGTCAATCTTACCCTAGCAGAGTTGGGGTTAAATGTAAATAACCTGTATAGATGAATAATTACAGTATCAACTTATCAGTATTCAAGAATTTTTTTTTTTTGTGTTCACGTTCTCTCCGAATTCTGAGAGTTAACAGTCTAGATTTGAGTGCACCGAATCTGCCTTTCTGTTAAACACTTCTTTCTTTGTATATATTCTTCCTCAGAATCCGTAGATCACATGAATACAGATCGATCGATCAATTTTTTTTTTTATCACTTCTATTGTGTAATCTCAACGTTGAGTTTCATTTGATGAGTTTCATTCGATGAGTTGTGCTATATTATACCTTGTATTGCATTACAGTTTCAGTTACGTAAGCTTCCATTCCAATGTTCTACTTATGTATGTTATAATGTTCAATTGTTGTGTACTTTGACATTGTATAGAATCAGCCCAAGCCGTACACCTGCCATCTCTAGTTTGTATTAGTTGTATGTCGGGACGACATACGTTAGCGTCGCCGAGCTCTCAGTAGTAGTAACCAGTTACCAGTAACCAGTGTACCAGTAGATGACTCACTACCAACCGTCTCTGCCTGAGTCACTGTCTGTATTCATATTGTGCTGACCACAGCAGTATTTCAAAGACCCCTTCACATATGGGTACTGTGGGCAGTCAGTCTTACGAGAATGAGCAAGGAGGCAGGTCACGGCTGTTTGGGCGCTTCCCACATTATCCGTAATATACGTACTTCCAGCCTACGTGAGTATTTCTTTACCCTATCCACGTGTTCGAACCCCCACATGATACACGTGCTACCATCACACGTGCCCTTCCACTACCACTACACCTGCTACTACCACCACATGTGCCCTTCCACTACCACCACACGTGCTACTACCATCACACATGCCCTTCCACTACCACTACACCTGCTACTTCCAACACACGTGCCCTTCCACTACCACTACACCTGCTACTACCAACACACGTACCATTCCACTACCACTACACCTGCTACTACCACCACACGTGCCCTTCCACTACCACTACACCTGCTACTACCACCACACGTGCCCTTCCACTACCAGTATACCTGCTACTACCACCACCTCGTGTCCTTCCACTACCACTACACCTGATACTACCACCACACGTGCCCTTCCACTACCACCACACAGGTGTGCCAACATCAGATATCAGTAGCTCACATTTTAACACTCACTGCTCGAGTAAATGATGGCTTCGAAAATGTCACATTGAATATGTTAGTCAATACTCGGCATGAATTGAAGTGTTACTGGTGGTACATGTGTTGCGTTAAACACACATGTTGATGAGCTGAAGTGTGGATGTGTTACTGGTGGTACAAGTGTCGAGTTAAACGCACATGTTGACCAGCTGAAGTGTGGATGTGTTACTGGTGGTACAAGTGTTGCGTTAAGCACTCATGTTCATCAACTGGAGTGTTGATGTGTTACTGACCACTGGAGGTGCACTTGTTGAGGTTACTGAGAATAAACACACGTGATGACCAACTGCAGTATGCATGTGTTACTGGAGATGCTGCACATGTTGAGGAACTTGATATTAAACACGCATGAGGCTGTACAAAAACGTTATTATTATTATTATTATTATATTCCTGGTGTTGAAGATTTTGGCCTTACCTGCTGTGTTTAAATTATAACTATATATAATGAACACTTAGCTGATAAATGACAGCAAATCGTCTACACAGCCGCCCCTGCAGACGAGGTCTAGAAGCTGTCGAAACCATCACAACATTGGGCTGTCAAGAGATACAATTTGTAAGTATAAATTACCCCTAGGGGGTGTTATGTCAGCATATTTCATTCGATGATGGCTGACGAAATACCTACTTGTTTGGACTCAAAAGTCCACACCTTACTGCCGATTATAGGTTGATTACAAACTCCTTGTGACTCAAGAATTGCGCAATCCCCCGATCTACAAGAAATTCGTAACATACCTTGCTCTTTGTAACGTGAGCTATGGTGTTCTCAACACCTTCGACAGGTATCGGTGACTTGATAGAAGCTGAAGTGTCCTTGGATGTCCACGTCTTCCATTGTCTAGGAAACGCACACTGGTACACTATGTTCCACAAGATTTGTCTTTATTGTTCACAATGTATCACAAGAGAAGCTGATCACACTTCTCTTATGTTTATTGTGTTTGAGACACTTTGTTCACACTAACGCACAGATCAGTGTTCTTTGCTGGTTATCCTGGCGTCAGTGTCACTCTCTCTAGAGTCAAAGTTAATCTGGCGATGCCACACCGCCCCAAGCCGTCACTGCCCTAATACACACAAAAAAAAACGCTGACCTAGTACCTTGCATCCTTGTCACCTCCTCGATGAAGCAAAGCAGAATGTTTGTTTCTTGCTGTCTTAAGCATAGACAACAATGTGCACTATCTTTACTATGGTAATAAAGTGGGAGCAGGATTTTCCTTAATTGTCCTGCTAAGTAAGAGATGTACTGTCTCTTATAAAAATACACGTTGCAACACCACTGCAAGGAGCAGAGGTCACTTGACTACGTGGCACAGCATCTGTGATCAATTACTCACTCTAGCAGTAAACAAGACGCTCGCCCCTTCTGAGAGGGCTTGGCCCCTCAGGGCTGAAAGGGGCTGAAGGGGCTGAAAGGGCTGAAGGGGGCTGATACCCCCCCTGGAGAAAATTTCTCCACACTGGGGGGCGGCAGAGGTTCGCTGCAGGTGAACTATTCATCACTTAACATTAATTTAATTTTCTCACTCGCCACCACTGCTGCTTGTCTTTTCTGAACAGCTTTAGTCTGTGTGGTTTCTGGAGAATCACTAATTTTGTTTTCAACACTGTGTAATTCTAATGGCACTAGTTTATTTATTGTCCGCTTATTCACTACACCTTTGCTCAAAACATCAACTGTCCTGATGATTCCATTTGCATCAGGATATATGGTCACATTTTTTCCAAGTGGCCATTGAGACCTCGGACCATCATTGTCGATAATCACTATGTCACCAGGTCTTAAGGACTTATGATTTTCAGGAACACCAGCTCCATAGAAGTGTTCTCTCAATGAGGTGAGATAGTCTTCTCGCCAAATTTTCTCCCAACGTTCAATCACTTTATTAAGGTGTTTGGATTTACGTCTGAGTTGCTCAGGTTCGAAATAAGTAGGATCCTCTATGATTTCTTTATCATTCATGGGAGGAACAGGTTCGAGCCTTCTGCCATGTAGTAAATGAGATGGACTTAACACTTCTAAATTTTTGTCCAGATCATCGGTAACATAAGTTAGAGGTCTGTTGTTAACTCTATTTTCTATTTCAGCCACAACTGTACGGAATTCTTCTAAGTCTATTCTCTGACGATGAAGAGTCTTCCTTAAACAACGTTTTACAATGCCGATCATTCTTTCATAAAATCCGCCGTGCCATGGAGATTTAGGAGGAATGTATCTCCAACGACATCTGCGTTGATTCAGCATCTGTTGTACTTCTGGTTGATCAAAGATCTTGCTTATATAAGCAGCACCACCAACAAAGTTCGTTGCATTATCTGAAATCATCAGTCTGGGACATGCCCTTCTGGCATGTCCCTTCTGGCATGATAAAAATTTCAGCAGACATGTCAGTGGCTACTTCTAGATGTACTGCTCTAGTTGTAGCACAAGTGAACAAACAGATGTACACCTTGATGGGAACTTTGTCAACTGTTTTGGTTAAAATTATTGGTCCAGTGTAATCTACACCTGTCACCTCAAATGGAGTGATATGACAAACTCTTTCAGAGGGATATGGAGGTGGACCTGGATACTGACATACTCGCATATCGTAGTGACGACAAGTAGTACAGTCCTTTATTTGTTTTTTCACACTTTGTCGACCTTGAGGTATCCAGTAGGATTGTCGTATATGACAAAGTGTGTCAGCTACCCCACCATGTAACACGTTACTGTGGGCGTTTTGCACAATCAGTTTTGTTAGCCAATGATTCTTGGGGATCAATATTGGATGTATGGCTTCTTTAGGTAGTGAAGAATTATGAATTCTTCCTCGACATCTTATAATCTTTTCTGAGTCGAGATAAAGTCCTAAAGAATTAATCATGACAGGTTTCTTTGGGGATTTATCTTGTGTTTCTAGAAATGTATATTCTGTAGAGAAAACATCTTTCTGTATTAGTTTCACCCAGCATTTAATGGGTTCAAGACATTCATAATCAGGTTTCATTCCTTTAAAGAATTTAAAGACAAGAGCTGTAACTCTTAAGAGTTTACCCAAAGATGAGTATTTAGATCCAGCAATGACTATTTCTGTTGTGTCTGCAGTATTTACACAACTTATTTCTGCTGTGTTCAAGCAGACTGTTTCTTCTGGCATAATGTGAGCTTTTTGCTGAGGCCAGTTATTTTCATTAGAGAGCCAGTTCGGTCCGTGGAGCCATAATTTATTATCCACAAATTTCTTGAGTGGGACACCACGTGACATGTCAGCTGGATTCTCTTGGGTAGAGACGTGGAGAAAGAGATAATCTCTCTGCATCTCTTTTATTTCTGCTACTCTGTTCTGTACATAGACCAGCTTACTCTTATTATTTCTTAACCACTGGAGAACTGCCTCATTATCACTCCAGATCACGGTTTTCTCAATAGTGAGATGATCAAGTACTTTGTTGAGATAGACAGCTAATTTTGTACCTACATAGAGTGTTGTCAGTTCCAATTGTGGTACTGTTCTGACCTTCAAGGGTGCTACCCTGGCCTTTGAAGTAATTAGTGTACTTCCTTCAGCATTACTCATGTAAGCTACAGCGCCATAACCTCTGGTTGACGCATCACAGAACACATGTAATGTGTAATTGTTTCCCTCTTGACCTATTTGTCTGGGAAATTTAATTTGATGAAGTTGTTTAAACTCCTTGGATATTTCATCCCATGCTTGACTCATTTCTAGAGGCAAGTTCTCATCCCATCCAATTTTGAGTTTCCATGCATCTTGCATAAGCATTTTACCTTTTATGGTAATTGGTGAGACGAGTCCTAGAGGATCAAAACATTGTGATACCTCTGACAGTAAACTACGTTTAGTGAGTGTACTGCATGATTTATTGTTTATCCTTTTGAGACTCAAAGTATCTTCCTGTGTGTTCCAGTTAAGTCCCAGCATATTGTTGCAATCAGGAATTTCAGTTTCAGGGAAATCTTCTTTGATAAGTTCCCTTAATTGCTTTGAATTTGTATTCCACATCCTTAGAGGCATGTTTCCTTCTTTCATCTCCTTGTTAGCTTCTCTGTATAAGGATTTCAAATCTTCCTCTTTATTCACAGTACCTTGAAGATTGTCCACATAGAAACTTTTCTTTAAGATTTCTTTGAAGGGACTTTCAGATTTCTTCAAATGTGTATTTAGAGTAGCTTCTAGTAAGAATGGAGAGGATGTTGCACCAAACAATACTGATTTGAAACGATAAGTTTTCACAGGACTTTGAAGATCATGTGGATTTTCAGGCCACAAGAATCGAGTATAATCTCTATCTATTTCTTGTAGTCCTACTCTTAAGAAAGCTTTGGAAATATCAGCCGTGTAGGCATATGGGTTTGTGCGAAATTTCATAAGAACGTCTCCAAGCTTCTCAGTTAGTGAGGGTCCGGTCATCAGACAGTCATTAAGACTTGCTACATCTTTATTTGCACGTGCGCTGCAATTATATACAACACGTAGTGGAGTGGTTTCAGAATCTTTTCTGACTCCATGGTGCGGGAGATAATGAGCGTTTGTCTTCAACTTATCTTCGACTATTTCCTCAATGAATTTATTGTCCAACTGTTCTTGTATGATATTATCATAAACAGTCAGTAGCTCTGGATTCTTCCTGAGCTCATGTATTTGTGCTTTCATCTGTCCGAAAGCCATGCGATAATTGCTAGGTAGATGTGGTGGATTTAATTTCCATGGTAACCTAACCCAATACTGTCCATCTTTATATTTGACAGTGTCCAAATATTGGTTATAAGTCTGAGACTCTTGTGGGCTTGGTTTATTTACATCAATACCTATCGCATCTAAATCCCACAACTTATCAACTGGTTCATTCATTTCTTCCAGTAATGATAATTTTTGCTGTGGTACATGATCAGCGGTTATTCTCGTAACTAGTACATTTTCCACTGAATCAATATCAGCTTCTTTCCCACTTTGAGAGGGAATGGGACCACATATCATGCGGCCTCCTGCTGTTTTCAGCAAGTGAACATCATGTTTACTTACTATATTTTGCACAAAACAGTGATAATAATCACTTCCAATGATTAAATCAATTGGACTAATTGTGTCCGACTGTATGTCAGGACAGGCTAACTTGACCTTAGCTGCTTTCAGTGCTGCAACTGTTTCTTTTAATCCCTGAATCTGCACAGACTTAGGCAAATCATCTACTACCACAGTTTCTACTGTCTTTTTCCTGTTTCCTAGACCAACAGTGATTCTGGCTAGGCCATATGTCTGTTTACCAGAATTGTGGAAAAAACCAGCTATATCTAACTGTATTTTGGTATAGGGTTGTTTATTCAGTTTCTGCAACACTGTTCTTCTTATGAAGGACCTTTGTGAGCCTTGATCAAATAGTGTTAGCGCATTGGTTTTGTGTAATTTATTAGATAACTCAACTCGAGCTATCGGGAGAGCAGTTGCTTTAAACTTATCTCTCACATTTAATGCTGTTGCTTGTTGACTTCCTGATTCTGTGGAAGTCTGCTGCTGTTCAGCAAAAGTATTTGGGCATAATGCTGTATGATGCATACCCTTGCATTTAAAACACTTCTTCAGTGAGCATTTACCTCCCTTGTGTTCACCTAAACACTTGATGCATCTTTTCAGCTGATGAACACGTTGTTTACGTGCCTCCATTGATGTGTATTGACTACAATACTGTGCCCAATGTGTTCCATCACAAAGTACACATTTTGGAGTACGTTTATGTGTGACAGTCTGTTTACTGTCTGTTGTATTCACAGCTTGATAAATGCCTATATGGGATTTCCCATTATGTGGTTTAGTGGGAGTAGGTATACTCTTTTTATACTGAGTTGAAGGTTTATTATCCATGGGATTTGTGGATTTTTCATCTTGTCTCGTTGCTTGCATGCATGAAACTATTGTTTGTAAACCATTGCTAATTTCTTCACAAGTGAAATAGCGTTTATTAAACATAATATTTAATCGTTCAATAGTTTGTGGTGACAGCTTATCCTGTACAATACCACTGATAAACCAATCACATTGTCTTAGGTCATATTTAGCATCTAGAGATCTGAGACTATTGTCTAATGTAATTCTAAATGCCTGTAAGTCTGAAAAACAATGTTTGGGTGGCTTCAAGCTTGATATTAAGACTGCATGTCTAACTCTAGCCTTGTCAGCATCGAAGTAATTGTCTGCTAAGACACGTAAGGCTATTTGATAATTACCTTTAACCACCGGAAATGACTTAATCAGTTCATAGGGTTCTCCCTTCACAAGACATTTAAGGTAATTGAACTTAGCAATCTCATCTATGTCAGTTCGTGAATTTACTATGGATTGAAAACCACTAATGAATTCTTCATAATTATGACCTTGGAAAATAGGTAATGACAATGTAGGTAAGCTTGGTAATGGGACACTTGTTGTTGTTACAGGTGTAACAGGTGTTTGACCACTAGTTACAGTAGGTCTCTGTGACAGAGTTTTGTGGCAGATAGCCTGTACTCCTGTCCACCTTAATTGTTGATCACTAAATGTATCCAAAACATTTTTAATTTCATCCTCAGATGGATCTGATTCAAGAAATTTATTTTCATAATGTGTATAGTCTGAATTAATTATTTCCAGACGCTGTGTAAATAATCCAAACTTGACCTCAAGATCATCAAAATTTATGTTTGTATCTTGAGTTAATCCTATACAGACTGAAATTAGATTTTCTAATTGTGTAATCTTAGTCTGTAAAGACTGAAACTGAGTTTTCAAACAAGCCATTTTAATTGTATACTGAAAATTCTAGCACCACACTTAGAGTGTTTAAAAAACACTGTACTGCTATAAACAGCTGAGTTTTTGTTATGCTTAAGTCAGCAATAATCGAGTCAGACACTACTGACCCACTAAGCTTAACCTCAGGGTCAATGACCATGAAGGGTACACCGTACATGTGGCTGATGTTTATGGCTTAGAGTTTGCTGTGTCAGCCTGACCACGATGATTAATCGTAAATAACGTTATACACTTCATTCACTATACACTATAAATGTCACTGTATAACTGTAAATCACACGTGAATATTATTTACACATATATAAATTTCACTGTTAATATATATTTGAAAGCTTTCACTTTATATATATAAGTTCCTTTAATATAACAGGTAGATCTATAAGAAACAAACTTTAACACAATCTTGTCTCTTAATTTCTGTCTATAAACATTATAAACACTATGTGCATATATACACTCAGACAAACAACATCACTTGGGGTGTTGTCTTAATCAGCAATTTCTCCAGATTGGAGCAGTGGGTGCAGGGTGTGGGTGAGTCACCCAGCTCCCATTTTCTTTGGGTGAACGCTGGGTGAGCGCCCGTTTTCTTTTGGCTGCCCATTCTCTGTGATTGAGTCTGGAGGGACTCATTTATACTGATTTATATTGTAAAACACTAGTTTTACAGCTTTTTTCGAAGGACCTTGGCTCATAGGTTATTTGTACACTGTAGTACAACATATTTGGACCACAGTGTGGTCTTTATCCGGTTCGAACACGACCAAATTCTGTTGAAGATTTTGGCCTTACCTGCTGTGTTTAAATTATAACTATATATAATGAACACTTAGCTGATAAATGACAGCAAATCGTCTACACAGCCGCCCCTGCAGACGAGGTCTAGAAGCTGTCGAAACCATCACAACATTGGGCTGTCAAGAGATACAATTTGTAAGTATAAATTACCCCTAGGGGGTATTATGTCAGCATATTTCATTCGATGATGGCTGACGAAATACCTACTTGTTTGGACTCAAAAGTCCACACCTTACTGCCGATTATAGGTTGATTACAAACTCCTTGTGACTCAAGAATTGCGCAATCCCCCGATCTACAAGAAATTCGTAACATACCTTGCTCTTTGTAACGTGAGCTATGGTGTTCTCAACACCTTCGACAGGTATCGGTGACTTGATAGAAGCTGAAGTGTCCTTGGATGTCCACGTCTTCCATTGTCTAGGAAACGCACACTGGTACACTATGTTCCACAAAATTTGTCTTTATTGTTCACAATGTATCACAAGAGAAGCTGATCACACTTCTCTTATGTTTATTGTGTTTGAGACACTTTGTTCACACTAACGCACAGATCAGTGTTCTTTGCTTGTTATCCTGGCATCAGTGTCACTCTCTCTAGAGTCAAAGTTAATCTGGCGATGCCACACCGCCCCAAGCCGTCACAGCCCTAATACACAAAAAAAAAAACGCTGACCTAGTACCTTGCATCCTTGTCACCTCCTCGATGAAGCAAAGCAGAATGTTTGTTTCTTGCTGTCTTAAGCATAGACAACAATGTGCACTATCTTTACTATGGTAATAAAGTGGGAGCAGGATTTTCCTTAATTGTCCTGCTAAGTAAGAGATGTACTGTCTCTTATAAAAATACACTTTGCAACACCGCTGCAAGGAGCAGAGGTCACTTGACTACGTGGCATAGCATCTGTGATCAATTACTCTAGCAGTAAACAAGACGCTCGCCCCTTCTGAGAGGGCTTGGCCCCTCAGGGCTGAAAGGGGCTGAAGGGGCTGAAAGGGCTGAAGGGGGCTGATACCCCCCTCCTGGAGAAAATTTCTCCACACCTGGGTAAGCGCCCAAGTCCGTATGGTCATACAATGTCTGGGTAATGGGAGGTGATTACGTCTAATCCATATGAAGGAAGGGAAACTCCAATTTCAAGGATCAGGAGCCCTTCACCATCATCAAAGCAATGTCTACCCTGCTTACTATCGTTGCTATCTTGACGTCCGCAATAACTACATACAAGCGTCGAGCAAGGAATGCAAGAAAAAGCATAGGAGATTTATTAATTAGGCACTCAGAGAGGACAGCCAAATAAACTTGGGATGGTAACTCTGAAAACACATTCATTTTAATTTTCAGCAAACAGCGAATCTCGTAATTAAATGTGAAGATGAGTTTATGTAACATGTGCAGTATAAAGCAGCTATTGACGGTGTGATGGTCAATATGTTTCCTCTTTTGTCTCACATTACCGAAATGCACATGCAATCTAGTGGCTTTTTTTGTTGTTAACAATATTTTTGTCACATGTAAACTACGTTTTGTATACCACACAAAGAAATAAAGTTTGTTTGTGGAGAAATTTTCTCCAGGAGGGGGGTATCATCCCCCTTCAACCCTTTCAGCCCTGAGTGGCCAAGCCCTCAGAAGGGGCGAGCGTCTTGTTTACTGCTAGAGTGAGTAATTGATCACAGATGCTATGCCATGTAGTCAAGTGACCTCTGCTCCTTGCAGCGGTGTTGCAAAGTGTATTTTTATAAGAGTACATCTCTTACTTAGCAGGACAATTAAGGAAAATCCTGCTCCCACTTTATTACCATAGTAAAAATAGTGTACATTGTTGTCTATGCTTAAGACAGCAAGAAACAAAAATTCTGCTTTGCTTCATCGAGGAGGTGACAAGGATGCAAGGTACTAGGTCAGCGTTTTTTTTTTTTTTTGTGCAAGGAGCAGAGGTCACTTGACTACGTGGCATAGCATCTGTGATCAATTACTCACTCTAGCAGTAAACAAGATGCTCGCCCCTTCTGAGGGCTTGGCCACTCAGGGCTGAAAGGGGCTGAAGGGGCTGAAAGGGCTGAAGGGGGCTGATACCCCCCTCCTGGAGAAAATTTCTCCACATTGTTGGTCTTGTGGTAAGACAGCTATTGAATGTTTACACACTTGCGCAAGTTGGGTATTTTTATTGATGAAACATTTCGCCTACACAGTAGGCTTCTTCAGTCAACTACAAAGGCAGGAGGTGTACTAGTCAAATAAAGATAATGTAATCAGTCCAATAACCTTGGAGAAGAATTCAGCACCATGGAGGTGAACTTTTCTCCGGGCTGAGGGACTGACCACCTCAAATACTATTTCTCAAAAGTTGATGGATGATTAAATCATCTTTATTTCACTACTACACCTTCTCCCTTTGTATTTGACTGAAGAAGTCTACTGTGTAGGCGAAACGTTTCATCAATAAAGATACCCAACTGTTGCACATGCGTCTTAATCTTCAGCTTGTCGGTATTTTATAACATTTTCAACAGAGTTATTGAATGAATGACGGAGAACGTGTTTTTTTTTTTGTCTCATGTTTCCCTGAAGGTAAACATTGCTGGGGCAGACTTGCAAATAATCTTAAACTCCTGTCTAGCAACCGTTACCTGTGTCTAGGATTGTATAGCACGAAGCTGCTTAGAAGCATCACTCATCACCCCAACAACACCATAACTCACAACACAGAGTGTCATCATATCCAAAAATACATGCACAACGCATTTTATCCAAAGCAGGTAACAGCCATCGCTTAGATCCGCCCGTTTCCCCGATTCACCACGTACTTGGTCGCCAGTCACACCCGACACTGTATGATTTCTCTCTTGTGACGGTTTTCAAAACCATTTGTCACAACTGTCAGACACTGCATCATCATGGGATCTTGATACCAAAAATTCTTCAAAACTTGTCCAACCTTTGGACGAAGACCTACTTCGAATAATGGATGGTACCACTATGACCCCGCCTCCTCCTGCTTCGCCTCACCTGACTACAGTATATAAGCCACGTATACGGTCCTATGCTGTACATTCTACAAGATTGATGGACTGAACACATAGCCTCCAGGCTGAGGGACTGATTACCTCAAACTCCTCCTCTCCTTACACCTTTCTACTTTGTATTGGACTGATGAAGCCACTGTGTGGCGAAACGTTTCCTCAATAAAGATTCCCATATGTTACATAAGTGTCACAATCATCAATCTCTCTTGTTCTCTGTGCTGGACTGAAGAGGCCCATGGTGGGCGAAGCGTATCCTTAGTGAATGTCTTAATACTCGCAAAAGTGTCTTTTTCACATATAGCAAAAGGCTCTTCCCCAACTCTCCACTCTCCTCAGACATGCTGATGGTATGAAAAAGAGGATTAAGAGAAGTATTATAGAGCTTTGGAAAACGTGCATGGAGATTTACAACGAATAGATGATGCAGTGTTTAGATTTAGCCACTACTACTACTGCTGGTGCTGTTGTTACTACTACTACTCCTGTTACTAATATTACTACTATCACTACTACTTCTACTATTGCTATTGCTGCCACTATTTAAATTAAAATACTTGTCAGTACAGATAGCTCCTTCACTACTATCTTCATATCTGGTAGAAAATTAAAATATCTAGACGAGATTCAGCCCTTCAGACTAAAGTCCAAAACCTGGACCCTATCCCATTTGCAGGGAGGGTTAAGAACCCAGCTCCCAGGATAATCCAAGAAAGCCAAGTACAGGCTCTGCTTATACAGCAGGTTAGGTTCTGGGCTGCTGCTGTAAAGCAAAAATCGCTGTAAAGTGAAACACAGGCGGGTACGGTACGGGTGGAAACATTAGTGTCATATTTCCTTAAGACATCTGCTGTCCCTGTTAACCTAGCAGTAAATAGGTACCTGGGTGTTAGACGACTGGTGTGGGTCGAATCCTGGGGACAAATTTAACCTAATTTGCCCGAAATGCAATGCACAACCAGGGGGTTTCTGTATAGTATGTCACGGATGCTAGCTATAGCCTGTATAAGTTGTATCGTGTAGCTGTAGAAATAAAGATTATTATTATTGTTGGGTAAAAGAACACAAGTGTAACAACCCACCACCACCACCAGGTCAAGCATGACCCACCACTACCAGGTCAAGCATGACCCACCATCACCACAAGGTCAAGCATGGCCCACCAATACCACCAGGTCAAGCATGACCCACTACCACCAGGTCAAGCATGACCCACCACCACCACCAGGTCAGGTATGACCCACCACTACCACCAGGTCAAGCATGACCCACCACTACCATCAGCTCAGCCATGACCCACCACTACGACCAGGTCAACCATCACCCACCACCACCACCAGGTCAACCATCACCCACCACCACCACCAGGTCAACCATCACCCACCACCACCACCAGGTCAACCATCACCCACCACCACCAGGTCAAGCATGACCTACCACTACCACCAGGTCAAGCATGACCCACCACCACCACCAGGTCAAGCATGACCCACCACGACCACCAGGTCAAGCATGACCCACCACTACCACCAGGTCAACCATGACCCACCACAACCACCAAGTCAAGCATGACCCACCACTACCACCAGGTCAACCATGACCCACCACCAGGTCAAGCATGACCCACCACCAGGTCAAGCATGACCCACCACCAGGCCAAGCATGACCCACCACCACCACCAGGTCAAGCATGACCCACCACCACTACCAGGTTAACCATGACCCACCACCAGGTCAAGCATGACCCACCACCACCACCAGGTCAACCATGACCCACCACCAAGTCAACCACGACCCACCACCAACACCAGGTCAACCATGACCCACCACCAGGTCAACCATGACCCACCAGGTCAAGCATGACCCACCACCACCACCAGGTCAAACATGACCCACCACCAGGTCAACCATGACCCACCAGGTCAAGCATGACCCACCACCACCACCAGGTCAAACATGACCCACCACCACCACCAGGTCAAGCATGACCCACCACTACCACCAGGTCAAGCATGACCCACCACCACCACCAGGTCAAGCATGACCCACCACCACCACCAGGTCAACCATGACCCACCACTACCACCAGGTTAAGCATGACCCACCACCAGGTAAAGCATGACCCACCACCATCACCAGGTCAACCATGACCCACCACCAGGTCAAGCATGACCCATCACCACCACCGGGTCAAGCATGACCCACCACCACTACCAGGTTAACCATGACCCACCATCAGGTCAAGCATGACCCACCACCACCACCAGGTCAACCATGACCCACCACCAAGTCAACCATGACCCACCACCACCACAAGTTCAACCATGACCCACCAACAGGTCAAGCATGACCCACCACCACCAGGTCAACCATGACCCACCACCAGGTCAATCAACCCACCCATGTCAAGCATGACCCACTACCACCACCAGGTCAACCCTGACCCACCACCAGGTCAATCATAACCCACCCAGGTCAAGTATGACCCACTACCACCACCAGGTCAATCCTGACCCACCACCAGATTAATCATAACCCACCCAGGTCAAGCACGACCCACCACCAGGTCAAGCATAACCCACCACCAGGTCAACCATGACCCACCACCATCACTGACCCACCACCACCACCAGGTCAACCATGACCCACCACCAAGTCAACCATGACCCACCACCACCAGGTCAACCATGACCCACCACCAGGACAAGTATGAACCACCACCACCAGGTCAAACATGACCCACCACTACCACCAGGTCAAGCATGACCCACCACCACCACCAGGTCAAGCATGACCCACCACCAGGTCAACCATGACCCACCACTACCACCAGGTTAACCATGACCCACCACCAGGTCAAGCATGACCCACCACCAGGTCAAGCATGACCCATCACCACCACCAGGTCAAGCATGACCCACCACCAGGTCAACCATGACCCACCACCACCACCACCAGGTCAACCATGACCTACCACCATCACCAGGTCAAGCATGACCCACCACCACCACCAGGTCAAGCATGACCCACCACAAGGTCAACCATGACCCACCACCAGGTCAAGCATGACCCACCACCACCACCACCAAGTCAACCATGACCAACCACCAGATCAATCATAACCCACCCAGGTCAAGCATGAACCACTACCACCACCAGGTCAATCATAACCCACCCAGGTCAAGCATGATCCACCACCAGGTCAAGCATAACCCACCACCAGGTCAACCATGACCCACCACCATCACTAGGTCAACCATGACCCACCACCATCACTAGGTCAACCATGACCCACCACCAGGTCAAGCATGACCCACCACCACCACCAGGTCAAACATGACCCACCCCC
The DNA here is from genome assembly GCF_038502225.1 of Cherax quadricarinatus. Lineage (NCBI taxonomy): Eukaryota > Metazoa > Arthropoda > Malacostraca > Decapoda > Parastacidae > Cherax > Cherax quadricarinatus. The sequence continues at coordinate 53,637,987 of NC_091298.1, forward strand.
ACTACCAGGTTAACCATGACCCACCACCAGGTCAAGCATGACCCACCACCACCACCAGGTCAACCATGACCCACCACCAAGTCAACTGACCCACCACCACCACCAGGTCAAGCATGACCCACCACAAGGTCAACCATGACCCACCACCAGGTCAAGCATGACCCACCACCAAGTCAACCATGACCCACCACCAGATCAATCATAACCCACCCAGGTCAAGCATGACCCACTACCACCACCAGGTCAACCCTGACCCACCACCAGGTCAATCATAACCCACCCAGGTCAAGCATGACCCACCACCAGGTCAAGCATAACCCACCACCAGGTCAACCATGACCCACCACCATCACTAGGTCAACCATGACCCACCACCACCACCAGGTCAAGCATGACCCACCCCCACTACCAGGTTAATCATGACCCACCACCAGGTCAAGCATGACCCACCACCACCACCAGGTCAACCATGACCCACCACCAAGTCAACCATGACCCACCACCACCAGGTCAACCATGACCCACCACCAGGACAAGCATGAACCACCACCACCAGGTCAAACATGACCCACCACTACCACCAGGTCAAGCATGACCCACCACCACCAGGTCAAGCATGACCCACCACCACCACCAGGTCAACCATGACCCACCACAAGGTCAACCATGACCCACCACCAGGTCAAGCATGACCCACCACCACCACCACCAAGTCAACCATGACCCACCACCAGGTCAATCATAACCCACCCAGGTCAAGCATGACCCACCACCAGGTCAAGCATAACCCACCACCAGGTCAACCATGACCCACCACCATCACTAGGTCAACCATGACCCACCACCAGGTCAAGCATTACCCACCACCACCACCAGGTCAAACATGACCCACCCCCACTACCAGGTTAACTATGACCCACCACCAGGTCAAGCATGACCCACCACCACCACCAGGTCAACCATGACCCACCACCAAGTCAACCATGACCCACCACCACCACCAGGTCAAGCATGACCCACCACCATCACCAGGTCAACCATGACCCACCACCAGGTCAAGCATGACCCATCACCACCAGGTCAAGCATGACCCACCACCACTACCAGGTTAACCATGACCCACCACCAGGTCAAGCATGACCCACCACCAGGTCAACCATGACCCACCACCAAGTCAACCATGACCCACCACCACCACTACCAGGTCAACCATGACCCACCAGCAGGTCAAGCATGACCCACCACCACCACCAGGTCAAGCATGACCCACCACAAGGTCAACCATGACCCACCACCAGGTCAAGCATGACCCACCACCAAGTCAACCATGACCCACCACCAGATCAATCATAACCCACCCAGGTCAAGCATGACCCACTACCACCACCAGGTCAACCCTGACCCACCACGTCAATCATAACCCACCCAGGTCAAGCATGACCCACCACCAGGTCAAGCATAACCCACCACCAGGTCAACCATGACCCACCACCATCACTAGGTCAACCATGACCCACCACCAGGTCAAGCATGACCCACCACCACCACCAGGTCAAGCATGACCCACCCCCACTACCAGGTTAACCATGACCCACCACCAGGTCAAGCATGACCCACCACCACCACCAGGTCAACCATGACCCACCACGAAGTCAACCATGACCCACCACCACCACCAGGTCAAGCATGACCCACCACCACCACCAGGTCAACCATGACCCACCACCAGGACAAGCATGACCCACCACCAGATCAACCATGACCCACCACCAGGTCAACCATGACCCACCACTACCACCAGGTCAACCAGGACCCACCACCAGGTCAAGCATGACCCACCACCACCACCAGGTCAAGCATGACCCCCACCACCACCACCAGGTCAAGCATGACCCACCACCACCACCAGGTCAAGCATGACCCACCACAAGGTCAACCATGACCCACCACCAGGTCAACCATGACCCACCAGGTCAACCATGATCCACCACCAGGTCAACCATGATCCACCACCAGGTCAATCATAACCCACCCATTTCAACCATGACCCACTATCACCACCGGGTCAACCCTGACCCACCACCAGGTCAATCATAACCCACCCAGGTCAAGCATGACCCACCACCAGGTCAACCCTGACTCACCACCAGGTCAACCATGGCCCACCACCAGGTCAACCATGACCCACCACTACCACCAGGTCAACCATGGCCCACCACAGTCAACCATGACCCACCATCAGGTCAACCATGACCCACCCCCAGGTAAAGCATAACCCCCCCTCCCCTTCACCACCAGGTCGAGGTGTGGGCCAGTTTTCCATGTCTTACCCCCTGACCCTCGCCTCCGCTAGCCTCTTCCCTCTTAAAATATGTGCACATGGTCCGCTCAAGGACCCTTACATCCATATTAGAAACTATCTCAACTGAATTTCTGGCGTGTCTTCACACGTCTCCCTCCGTAGGGCGAGAGAGCCATTCCTGCGTGATATTCTTTGCGTGCAAAACCACATCATCCATCTTAATAAGCGAAAAAAAACGTTCCTTTGTTTCTCAAAGCTAATGAAATTTAGGTATAAGATCTCATGATTTTTTTTAGCGCCACGGCCGTCTGCCACTTAGGTAGGGGGATACTAAAATGAAAACACATTTGTTCAAAGATGAAATATCATCATGGCGCTGAAGATTTACTTGTATTAATGAAGAAATACTCATCACTTAATACTACTAATACTCAAACCATACCACGGGTGGAGATGGAACCCGCGATCAGAGAGTCTCAAAACTCCAGACCGCCTCGTTAACAATCGTTGTTTGCAATCGTGTCATTACGATTTCGAGAGTCATACTAATACTCAAAGTTGTGTTACACAGACATATCATCAAGCTGCTGGCCCACTGGTTACGATGATGGACTGTCATTTTCAAAACCCCCCAGTTCGAGTCTGTGGAATGAAATATCTTGTGTTTTATGGGGAAGGTCTCGACCAAATGATCAAAAGCTCCGTAAAGATTCAAGTCAGGAAAATTGTCAACATTCCTTCTGATACACAACACAGAGAAAAAATTCTTTAAGCCAAGAAATCCTCCAGGGAACAACCAGATAATCACTCAACTATTTCATCAACTGGGTAAGCTATTAATCAGTGATAGAAATTCACCACTTGCTGGATTAATTATTAATCGGAGATTTACTTGCATTACTGACGAAACACTGATCGTCACTTAATGCTGCTAATACTTAACGCGGTGTTACACAGAAACTAAGAAACACTGTTTTAAGTGTTTCAGATCCCAGGAACTGTTATCGTCATGTCAACTTTAAATGACAATCAAGGTTATAGAGGGGTGCCACCTGGCTGTATGTTTATACTGAAGTGTATCGTTGTAGACTATGTTATATACTTGTGGAAAAAAACACACTTATGTAGAATTCAGGACATTTATTAGAGGAAACGTTTCGCCAGGAATGACTTCCTAGGACTGAAGCAGCCACTCGTGGCGGAACGTTTCCTCTGCGTCGTGAACTGTAAGTGTCTTCTGACACATTGCGTCAGTATCACCAGACCATTTTTTATGTTATATACTTTAATCACGATTCTCTGGCTCTGCATCCCCCAAGGAAGATTCCTTGACCCTGGTGACGGGCTCTTGATCTAGGGAATTGGATCTGTGCTCCAGTTCACTGAATTAAGCCTGAACATCTTCCCCACCCCCCTCCCCAGGGGCTGTATAATCCTACCGGTCTGGTGCTTCCCCCTTGATAATAATAATAATAATAATAATAATAATAATAATAATAATAATAATAATAATTGTAGATGAATGGTTCAGAGAACCGACGCGTTGATAAATTAGACACATGTGCAACTCTTGGGTATCTTTATTGAGGAAACGTTTCGCCACACAGTGGCTTCATCAGTCTATACAAAGGAGAATCATGAAGAACAGGAAAAGAATGAGGTAATCAGTCCCTCAACCTTGAGTCGATGTGGTCAGTCCATCAATCTTGAATAGAATACAGCATATGTGCGGAGAAGCAGCTTATAAACCGTAGGCAGGAGAGGTGCAGCAGTCGTAGGTGGTGTCAAATTTGTTCAATGTGGAAGTAGGTCGTACCCAAGGGTTTAGGCAAGCGAAGAATTCCCAAGTATTAAGATCCCAAGAAGTTGCAGTGTCTGACAGGACTGTAGATGAATGGTTCAGAGAACCGACACGTTGAACAAATGTGACACCACCTACGACTGCTGCACCTCTCCTGCCTACGGTATATAAGCTACTTCTCGGCACATATGCTGTATTAGAACTATTCAAGATTGATGGACTGACCACATCGACTCAAGGTTGAGGGACTGATTACCTCATTCTTCTCCTGTTCTTCATGATTCTCCTTTGTATGGACTGATGAAGCCACTGTGTGGCGAAACGTTTCCTCAATAAAGATACCCAAGAGTTGCATATGTGTCTAATTTATCAATAATAATAGCCTGGCTCTGTAGACTTGCGTTGTTATATTGGAGAGTCTCAGTTGACTTTGGAAGGAGAGAGAGAGAGAGAGAGAGAGAGAGAGAGAGAGAGAGAGAGAGAGAGAGAGAGAGAGAGAGAGAGAGAGAGAGAGAGAGAGAGAGCCAGCCTTGGTTGGGAAATGAATATAACACATGTGCAATGCTAGTGTGATGAAAATGCTTTTGAAAACCGACAGTTTGAAGAATGAGACACTTGTGCAGCATTTGGGAGTCTTTACTGAGGAAACGTTTCGCCAGCCAGTGGCTTCATCTGTCCAATACAAAACATACCACGGGTGGGGATGGAACCCGCGATCAGAGAGTCATAAAACTCCAGACCGACGCGCAAGCCACTGAGCCAGCTGGCTACAACAAGATTCGTCCAACTAGGTATATTTATACACCATAGGAAGGTTAGCATAGGCATCACTGTGACGAGAAATGCAAGTTTTTACAGACGAATCTCCCGCCAGCGGAGATGTAAGAATATACCTAGGTGGACGAATCTTGTTGTAGCCAGCTGGTCCAGTGGCTAGCGCGTCGATCTCTAGTTTTATGACTCTCTGATCGCGGGTTCTATCCCCACCCATGGTATGGTTTGTTTGCAATCGTGTCATTACGATTTCGTGAGTCAGTCCAATACTCTAGTAGGCTTCGGTAGGCTTCTTCAGTCGAATACAGAGGTTGCTTTGTATTCAACTGAAGAAGCTTACTGTGTAGGTGGAACGTTTCCGAAATATAGATATGAACGTAATGCACATGTATCATATTCATCAACTTGTTGGTATAATATACCATTAGTGATGATGAGTAGCTCAGTTTGTAGCGCACTCAGCTCACAACTGAGGTCTGTTTACCTGGAGAGAGTTCCGGGGGTCAACGCCCCCGCGGCCCGGTCTGTGACCAGGTCTGTGGTTCTATCCCCGGTACGGGTGGAAACATTAGGACGTATTTCCTTAATACACCTGCTGTCCCTGTTCAACTAGTACTAAAATAGGTACCTGGGTGTTAGTCGACTGTTGTGAGGCACATCCTGGGGACAAAACCGACCAATCTGTTTGAAATGCTCTGCATAACAAGCGGCTTTCTATACAGTATTATCTCACTGTTGTTAACTAGGTCTGTATAGGTTGTGCATGTACTTGTAGAAATAAAGATTACCTGGAGTATACCTGGAGATGGTTTTGGGGGTCAACGCCCCCTGGCCCGGTCTGAGACCAGGCCTCGTGGTGGATCAGCGTCTGATCAACAAGGCTGCTACTTATTATTATATAGCTGAGAAAAAAAGATCATCTTAGCTGACTTAGGGATGAGGGAGAGGGTGAGGGGAGAGGAAAGAGAGATAACTGGGTTGTGACAGTTAATAAGTGAAGTTATTGTGGTAGCCTCGGGCTGCCCTGCTATGAATATCATATAACCGCTACGTATCATTACATTTTAATTAATGAGGGGAAATATTAAACCAGTAAGCATCATACAGCGCGTGGAAAACGCCAGGTAATCCGACCACGGAGCGGGCGGGACTTGAACCCATGGCAAATGAGTCCTAAAACTCACAGGCCAGTTTGAGGACTCACCTGTCGTTGGTTCAATCCCCACCCGTTCCCTGATTTATTTGCAGTCGCGTCGTTGCGATTCCGTGAGCTATGAGAGAGGTAATTAGGTTTGATAGGGGAAAAGTAGCTCGATTTCCTTAAATGAAAAGAATCTTCCCCAACATCAAAACTCCTTTGAAGGAAAACACCGTAGATGATGTTAAATGAAAGAAATCATAATAAAATGCAAATATGAAAATAATACCACAGTGGAAATAGGAATTAAAACCTGAGCGCTGTTTAATAATAATAATAATAATAATAATAATAATAATAATAATAAATATAATAATAATAATAATAATAATAATAATAATAATAATAATAATAATAATAATAATCTTTATTTCTACAAGTACATGTTCAAGGTATACAGACCATAGCTGACATTAATGACATACTATTTAGAAAACCCCTTGTTATGCAGAGCATTTCGGGCATATTTGGTCAATTTTGTCCCCAGGACGCGACCCACACCAATCGGGTAACACCCAGGTACTATTTTACTACAAGGTGAACATGAACAGCACGTATCTTAAGGAAACACGTCCTAACGTTTCCCCTCGTAAAGGGAATCGAACCCCGGACCTCAATGTGTGAGCTGAGTGCGCAAGCAATCGCGCTACGGCACATCCTTACATGTGCTTACATGCACATCTTCGGAAGATGTGTGTTTAAGAGTATAAAAGTGCTCAGGTTTTATTTATATTTTTCAATAAGGTATTTTTTCGTAATGTTTCATGTTTGGTTACTCACTCCTGCCAGATGTGAGGAGCGAGCTACGCCATCTGAAACTTTCTGAAGCCGGGAGACATCGCGTCCCCTTCTCGGCCCGGTTCCATACCTGGTTTACAGCTGATCAGTCATGCTATTGGTGCTAGAAGCATGCACTCCAAAGTAAGCAAGTTTATTTAGGTACAGGTACACACAAGTACAATTATCATTAAGATACATGTGCAACAGATAGGAATTTTTATTGTTGAAACGTTTCGCCTACACAGTAGGATTCTTCAGTCAAATACAGAGGTAGTAGGAGTACTAGTGAAATGAAGATGATGTAATCAGTCCACCAGTCTTAAAGATATGAAGTGGTGAGTCCATCAGCCTGGAGAAGAGTACAGTTTCATGGATGTACTCTTCTCCAGGCTAAGGTAGGCCTACTGACCACCTCATATCTTCAAGGTGTTGATGGATTGATTACATCACCTTCATTTCGCTACTACACCTGTAGTACAACCCAGGAGTCCCAAAGGCCTGTTATCCTGGGTGTAAAGGGAGCAAAATAAACACAGCAGAAAAACTTTGGACTTATATTATCCTTCACCAATTTAGAACAGAAGTATGTACACTATATACACTATGTACAACAATAGGTATTAGTGCACTCCACGGTAAGCAAGGCAGAATAGAAGCCACTAGAGAGCAGACCGTGCTTCAACTAGCTCTAGAATGGGAATGACAAGGGCAGACAGGTGAGAGGTACCCACATCACCTCTGCGATTGCCAAAACTATCTTCTCATTGGCTGGAACCTGGGTACTGGTTGAACGACAGGGCCCCATCGTCAACCCTTAGTCCCTGGTTCGCTGGTTGGGGGAGACAGCCTGTAAATGAGGGTGTGTACATGCGCCGAATAAAGGTTACGTACTCTTTGCATGCCACAACCTGCTGCCTCTGTATCTGACTGAAGAAGCTTACTGTGGAGGCGAAATGTATCAGCAATAAAAATACCCAGTTGTTTCACATGTGTCTTAATGATCAGCTTGTCCGTATTTTATACAATTTTCAACACAATTATTACACTAGTAACACGTGTAAATTACATTTTCATCACAATTATTACACTAGCAACACATATAAGTTACATTTTCAATAAATTATTACACTAGTAACACGTGTAAGTTACATTTTCATCACAATTATTACACTAGCAACACATATAAGTTACATTTTCAATACAATTATTACACTAGTAACACGTGTAAGTTACATTTTCAATACAATTATTACACTAGTAGCACATGTAAGTTACATTTTCATCACAATTATTACACTAGTAACACGTGTAAGTTACATTTTCAACACATTACACTACTAACACGTGTAAGTTACATTTTCATCACAATTATTACAATAGTAACACGTGTAAGTTACATTTTCATCACAATTATTACAATAGTAACACGTGTAAGTTACATTTTCAACATAATTATTACAATAGTAACACGTGTAAGTTACATTTTCAACATAATTATTGCACTAGTAACACGTGTAAGTTACCTAGAATAACTCAAAAGAGTCAGTAAGCAAAACAACTGTCCCATTTTCAATCAGGTGACGAGTCCGGTTGAGGACTTTTCTTTCTAGTTCAAAAATCAACAACCTGGCAGCTTGCATATGTCTGGCGAGTTGTGTTGACATTTTACAAGAATGTACCACGCTGGAACATAGGAAAGAACAGCAGTGAAAGAACGTGATGGTGAACGCAAGTGAAAGAACATAATTTTACAAAGTTGTGTGTTTGCGTGTGTGTGTGTGTGTGTGTGTGTGTGTGTGTGTGGGTGTGTGTGTGTGTGTGTGTGTGTGTGTGTGTGTGTGCGTGTGTGTGTGTGTGCGGAAAAATCTAATTTCCTCCTTCCCTGAAGTGATTCAGGTCAGTGTGTCGTGGACCAGTCTCCCCAGGACCAGCCACTCACTCAAGTCACATCCAGACTTCCCTCATCCAATTGTTTCCTCCAGAACTCCAGACATTCACTCAGTCACATCTAGACTTCGCTTTTGATAAGCGAGACACTTGCGCAACATTTGGGTATCTTTATTCTGGAAACGTTTCGCCAGCCAGTGACCTCTTCAGTCCAATGCAGAGAAAGGTGGAAGATGAGGAGGATTTTGAGGCAATCAGTCATCAGCCTAGGAGTCTGAGGTAATCAGTCCCTCAGGCTGAGGGACTGATTACCTCAAACTCCCCATCTTCCACCTTTCTCTGCATAGGACTGAAGTAGCCACTGGCTGCCGAAATCTTTCCGGGATAAAGATAGCAAAATGTTGTACAAGTGTCTCAGTTAACATCTCGTCGGTTTTCTAAACCATTTATACACAATTTTGTTTTACCACACCAGCAACCGTCTCCCACCGAGGCAGAGTGACCCGATAAAGAGGAAACCAAAGTTTTTCTCCTTTTCACATTTAGCAATTTATACAGGAGAAGGGGTTACTAGCTCCTTGTTCACTGCATTTCAGTCGCCTATTACAACACGTACGGCTTACAGAGGAAGGTTTCTTTCCCCCCAGACTTACCTCATTCAATTGTTCTCCCTGGACTACAGACACCTCCGCCTCTCCAGCCTTCCATCTCATGCACTCGGGAATTTTATTTCCAGCATTGTTCCTCTTCTCACAGTCTTTTCACTCAGGGTCATAATGTATCCAATCTCCTGCAGGACTCAGAGTTCCTTTGATGGCTTCTTGGAGTGTTGTATTGATCAGGAATATGATAAAAAAACAAAGGAATATACGCCAGCTGGAGTTCCCACAGCAACTGAGGTTCCAACAGAAAATGGGGTTCCCATAGCAACTAGGGTTCCAACAGCAAGTGGGGTTCCAACAGCAAGTGGGGTTCCAACAGCAAGTGGGGTTCCCACAGCAACTGGGGTTCCCACAGCAACTGGGGTTGCAACAGCAACTGGGGTTCCCATAGCAAGTGGGGTTCCAACAGCAAGTGGGGTTCCAACAGCAAGTGGGGTTCCAACAGCAACTGCGGCTCCCACGGCAACTGCGTCTTTCACAGCAGCTGGGGCTCCCATAGCAGGTAGAGCTCCCACAGCAGCTGTGGGTTCCCACGGTAGCTATGGTCCCCACAGCTGCTATTGTTACCACAGTACCCTTGAGTTCCACAGCACGACTGAAGTTCCTACAACCGCTACAACAGATGGGAGTTTCCACAGCTGCTGGGGCTCACCACAGCACCCAGAAAGAGTCGAGAAAACACGAAAAATAAATGGATCTGGCTTTTATTCCTGAGAGATGTGCCAAGGCGAGATGAGAATTGCTCTCCAATTCAGTTTCACCAGAGAGAAGGGCCGGGAAGACTGCGCGGAGAGATCTCTGAAATGCTGCCTAGAAAGCTCCAGCTTTCTAGGTAGCATTTCTAGAGATCTAGAGATCTCCAAGATGCTATCTAGATATCCCCAAGATGCTGTCTACAGATCTTTAAGATGCTGCCTAGAGATCTCCAAGATGCTGTCTATACATCTTGAAGATGCTGTCTACAGATCTCCAAGATGCTGTCTACAGATCTCCAAGATGCTGTCTACAGATCTTCAAGATGCTGTCTAGAGATCTTCAAGATGCTGTCTTCAGATCTTCAAGATGCTGTCTAGAGATCTCCAAGATGCTATCTAGAGATCTTCAAGATGCTGTCTAGAGATCTCCAAGATGTTGTCTAGAATTCTTCAAGATGTTGTCTAAAGACCTCCAAGATGCTGACACAGATGCCTGGTCACAGACCGGGCCGCGGGGGCGTTGACCCCCGGAACTCTCTCCAGGTCTCCAGGTAAACAGATCTCCAGGATGCTGTGAGAGATCTCCAAGAGCTGCGAGAGAGCCACTTAGGTACCGCTGGCATGGTGAAAGTTTTCCACAATGAGTGAGATGTGGACAAGACGGGGTAAACATTTCACGCTTAGGTCACCTTTACTGCAAAGTGGGAAACACATAGGTGAACACTTTTACGTGTAAGATAGTTGATACGGGACTCTCCAGTGCTACCTTGTGTGTTACCGGTGTAAGGATGTCTGACCAACCTACATGTGCTCTCTCTCTCTCTCTCTCTCTCTCTCTCTCTCACTCTCTCTGTTTTTATATCTTTGACTCACACACCTACATTACATACGAGACTCTTTAATCTAGATAGAAGATAGTTCGTTTCAGCAGATAGGCTCAGTGTGGACTGTTAAGTCCTCTGCTGTCTAGCGTTTTCGTGTATTCACCCCCCCCTCTCTCTCTCTCTCTCTCTTTCTCTCTATCTATCTATCTTTCTCTCAGATTTTTTTTTGTAATTCATCGGCCGCATGCGTGAGAGTGATCTTAAGAAGAAAACACATTCACAGTGACTCGCTTCTCAGATGTTTTCCCAGAAGTATACAGCCATTATGATACAATAATGACCCTGGGAACTGCAACATTCTTACCCAATACTGTTGTTCCCGTCTAAAGAACTCTAGTGCAGTTAACCGTCTTCCCTTGATAGCATTACCTTGCTCATACGCCAACAACAAGACGATAAATACCACTATTGCTTGTTGCCATTCCTGTCTAGTACGACCGAAAACAACTCACTGAACTGAGTTCGAACCCAGGTCAAGCCAGTGCTAGAATTGTCAGGCCAATGCGCTATCCAGTGTACCTTGTCGGCGTGATACGATTCATTCGACTAAGCGCATTGCTGTACACAATAGGAAAGTTAATATAGGCCTCTTTTTTTCGACAATCCGTTCATTACTATTTCGTGAGTCATTTGTAGTGACTTTGAAGGGACTTGAGCTAGAACTTGTCATAACCATGGTGGCGTGAGATTCGTCTGTAAAAACCTTCCCATGGTTTATAGAAATACACTTGAGTTGTATGAATCTTATTAGGGTAGTATGGTAGAGTGGACAGAGAACTGCCCATCTAGTTTTAGTATTGGCTTGCCATGGGTTCCAACCTTCCGTTTTGTGAGTCGCTAATGTCTGCTAGATGTTGAAGCCTTCATGCATCACTCAAAACTTCCTTCACCTCCTTTCATCCAGAGAGAGAGAGAGATAGAGAGAGAGAGAGATAGAGAGAGAGAGAGAGATAGAGAGAGAGAGAGAGAGATGGGGTCCACCTCTGGTGTAAATTGTGGGACCCATAGCCTCGGAGAAGTGGATAAAAAGGCTTCAAGGAAGAATATTTGGATTTCTTCCTGAAGCTGTTTGAATATTCCACTTCCCCTACCACCCCATCTTTAAATATATATTTTTTTTACCAATAGGAATATTTTATTACATCATATGGTACAGAAGATATAAGAGATACATTGTTGATATAAAGGTGGCATATAAGGTACATGTTGTTACGTGTGTATCACCGATTATAAGGCGAAAATCTCATCCAGCTCCTCAGAGCTGGGGCGTGTGCCCAAAATACAGCAGGCATTACCCCTTTGAACAGCCGCACTGAGCCGCTGGAACAGAAAACTAGCTGCCCTGGGATCCCTAGTTACCCTGATGAGTCTTTTTCCCAGCTCCTTAAGGAATTTAGATGCACTCTTTCCCCATGAGCCAAAGGTCTCTGAGCCTATGGGAACAAACATATAATGATGGGCAAGTTCTCCATATTTTCTAGACTTTTGGGACTCCCTGAAGCTGGCAGCTGCCCCTCCTTCCTCCTTGGTGTATTGGAGATAGGTATCAGCCAAGGTAGATGCACATGTATAGTTCCACACCACCTGCTTCCCATCTGTCCAGGCTTGAAGGGTGATACCATCTGGACGCTTCTGGCTGCCATCAGATCTGCATAGTTGGGGTGGCTCCCTTACTGCTGGGCATCCAGCTGTTGTGAGGCTCCTCTTGATAATGTTATTAACCTCCTCATGTCTTGCAATCTTTCCCTCGGATTTACGGCACACAAGACTATGGTACCCAAATCGGTCTGCTGCTTCACTGCCACAAATACACCTGTGTTCGGCGAGTATAGGGGCGGCAAGTCGAAGGGCAACACCGATGCGGATGGTCTGTGGGTCGAGGCGTGTGCCAAGGCTGGAGTTGGGAACAGCCAACAGAAAGTCCCCAGCATGAGGGGCTCTCACTGCCAGGAGGCGGGCTCTATCCTTCCCTGACACACTCTGAAGCATTGTTGAGGCTATATTTTCCACTATTGGACCATCCCAGTGCGATTGTTTGTAGTTGTTGGGGGGAGCAGGTCTGGTTTCAGAGCCCGTTAGATTATCCCAGATCATTGCTCCGTCAATGAATTTTTGGTCAGAGGGAGACTCAGTACAGAGGGAGAGTCAGTAAAGAGGGAGACTCAGTACAGAGGGAGACTCAGTACAGAGGGAGAGTCAGTACAGAGGAAGACTCAGTACAGACGGAGAGTCAGTACACAGGGAGAGTCCAATCTTGTCCCTAAGATGTTCAGGGAGAATCGCTGCTACAAGCTCTCTGGATGCAATACACGAGGACAGAAAAGCAGGTAACGCAATCTGTGATGACTTGCGGACACCAATGCCTCCTAGTCTGACTGGAAGTGTAGCTTGGTTCCACTACCCGTCGTCTAGAGTAAGGTTAAGTACTTTCATAAAAATCTGCCTCAGAATACTGTCATATTCGTGCAGTATAGGGTTATCATATGAAGGTGCACATCTTAGGAAATATGTCAACCTGGGCAGACTCAAGCACTTTGTGAGAAGGTACAAGGCATCGTGGGTGTCCAGATTGCCTATTCGTTGTTCCATTCTCCTTAACTCTTCCAATTTCTTCCTGAGAATTGTGTCAATGACATTGCTTCCCAGAGGTGCTCCTAGCAAGACACTATTTGTGGGGGCAATGACTGCTGCTCCTGGTAGTTTTAATCTCACTGCATTTATCACTTGTTGACTGACTGAGATGATTTCACATTTGGATGGATTCAGAACGAGACCCATGTGTCATTACCTGTGTAAGGTCATGTAGGAGAGACTCCTTTGTACCTGCTAGTGTGCCATCATCTAGGAACCAGATGTTTAGCTCGCTGGTCAGTCTGACTGTGATTTCCCTAACTGCTATACAGAAGAGAAATGGTGCAAGAGGATCTCCTTGTTGGACACCCTCCGATGATGTGATTTCATGCTCTCCAAAGAGAAGCATTGATTCCTTGCTATACCCAGCTGAAACAAAAGGGAAGAGACCAGGGAAATGTTCTTGTACTGCTGCTAATACCACGTCTCTTTTCAGGAGATTGAACGCATTCTTGAAATCTAATTTTACCACTGCATTGTCCTCAGGCAGGTTGTTGATATACGCCCTTGTTGCATGAACCGCTGCTACACTTCCTTGAGAGACCCCAAAGCCAAGCTGGTTTGGTTGAAGCATCATGGCTGCCTGTGCACGAATACTTCGGACAGCAGCTTTGGATACGAGGCGGCGTAACGTGTTGCCTACTGCAATTGGCCGAATTCCTCCATCCTTCTTTTTAAGTGCACAAAGTGTTGCACCAAAAAAGAAAGGTCTAATTTCATCAGGAATCAGACCAGCCAAGGAATTGTTGACGAACCTTGTGATCTCTGAAAGCAGTGTCTCTGCAATTTCCCCAATAACTGGATTAACCATTTCCTTTAAATGCTGTGGCCTTATTCCAGTGTAATCCCCAGCAGAGCCAGATGGGAGCGACATTATTGCTTTGTAAATGTCTGAGTCTTCCACAATCAATGGTTCCATAGTGGGGACAGAGGTGTTGGAACTGTTGGTGCCACTGGTTTCCCTGGCAGGGTGCTTTCCTCTAAGTGCTTCAGCCGTGTCAGCATCCCTGGGAGCAACTGTATCTTCACTGGTAATAATTCTGATTGCCCCCACTGTGTTGCCCTCTTCAATTTTCTTGCTCACCTGGACTCTGACTTTTTCACTGTCAGTAGAGTGAGTGGGGGTTCTGCCTCTCCCTTTTTTGTGTTGACGGGGAAGGCGAATGAGGTTATCAACTCTAGGAAAATCTCTTAAGGATTTAATTATCATTGAGGCTAGCCTCTTTCCCCTTCTTTCCGGCACAGCTAAGCAGACATTGCCAAAAAGTAGCAAGTTGTGCCATGCCTTGATGGTTGGTGGAGCATTTAAGATAGTGGAACCATATATATATATATATATATATATATATATATATATATATATATATATAGGTAGTAGGTTGGTAGACAGCAACCACCCAGGGAAGTACTACCGTCCTGCCAGATGACTGTGAAACAAAAACCTGTAACTGTTTTGCATGATGGTAGGATTGCTGGTTTCTTTTTCTGTCTCATAAACACGCTAAGATAACAGGGATATCTTGCTACTCCTACTTACACTTTGGTCACACTTCACAGACACGCACATGCATATATATATATACATACATCTAGGTTTTTCTCTTTTTTCTAAATAGCTCTTGTTCTTTTTTATTTCTTCTATTGTCCATGGGGAAGTGGAAAAGAATCTTTCCTCCGTAAGCCATGCGTGTCGTATGAGGCGACTAAAATGCCGGGAGCAATGGGCTAGTAACCCCTTCTCCTGTATACAATTACTAAAAAAGAGAAGAAGAAAAACTTTATAAAACTGGGTTGCTTAAATGTGCGTGGATGTAGTGCGGATGACAAGAAACAGATGATTGCTGATGTTATGAATGAAAAGAAGTTGGATGTCCTGGCCCTAAGCGAAACAAAGCTGAAGGGGGTAGGAGAGTTTCAGTGGGGGGAAATAAATGGGATTAAATCTGGAGTATCTGAGAGAGTTAGAGCAAAGGAAGGGGTAGCAGTAATGTTAAATGATCAGTTATGGAAGGAGAAAAGAGAATATGAATGTGTAAATTCAAGAATTATGTGGATTAAAGTAAAGGTTGGATGCGAGAAGTGGGTCATAATAAGCGTGTATGCACCTGGAGAAGAGAGGAATGCAGAGGAGAGAGAGAGATTTTGGGAGATGTTAAGTGAATGTATAGGAGCCTTTGAACCAAGTGAGAGAGTAATTGTGGTAGGGGACTTGAATGCTAAAGTAGGAGAAACTTTTAGAGAGGGTGTGGTAGGTAAGTTTGGGGTGCCAGGTGTAAATGATAATGGGAGCCCTTTGATTGAACTTTGTATAGAAAGGGGTTTAGTTATAGGTAATACATATTTTAAGAAAAAGAGGATAAATAAGTATACACGATATGATGTAGGGCGAAATGACAGTAGTTTGTTGGATTATGTATTGGTAGATAAAAGACTGTTGAGTAGACTTCAGGATGTACATGTTTATAGAGGGGCCACAGATATATCAGATCACTTTCTAGTTGTAGCTATGCTGAGAGTAAAAGGTAGATGGGATACAAGGAGAATAGAAGCATCAGGGAAGAGAGAGGTGAAGGTTTATAAACTAAAAGAGGAGGCAGTTAGGGTAAGATATAAACAGCTATTGGAGGATAGATGGGCTAATGAGAGCATAGGCAATGGGGTCGAAGAGGTATGGGGTAGGTTTAAAAATGTAGTGTCAGAGTGTTCAGCAGAAGTTTGTGGTTACAGGAAAGTGGGTGCAGGAGGGAAGAGGAGCGATTGGTGGAATGATGATGTAAAGAGAGTAGTAAGGGAGAAAAAGTTAGCATATGAGAAGTTTTTACAAAGTAGAAGTGATGCAAGGAGGGAAGAGTATATGGAGAAAAAGAGAGAAGTTAAGAGAGTGGTGAAGCAATGTAAAAAGAGAGCAAATGAGAGAGTGGGTGAGATGTTATCAACAAATTTTGTTGAAAATAAGAAAAAGTTTTGGAGTGAGATTAACAAGTTAAGAAAGCCTAGAGAACAAATGGATTTGTCAGTTAAAAATAGGAGAGGAGAGTTATTAAATGGAGAGTTAGAGGTATTGGGAAGATGGAAGGAATATTTTGAGGAATTGTTAAATGTTGATGAAGATAGGGAAGCTGTGATTTCGTGTATAGGGCAAGGAGGAATAACATCTTGTAGGAGTGAGGAAGAGCCAGTTGTGAGTGTGGGGGAAGTTCGTGAGGCAGTAGGTAAAATGAAAGGGGGTAAGGCAGCCGGGATTGATGGGATAAAGATAGAAATGTTAAAAGCAGGTGGGGATATAGTTTTGGAGTGGTTGGTGCAATTATTTAATAAATGTATGGAAGAGGGTAAGGTACCTAGGGATTGGCAGAGAGCATGCATAGTTCCTTTGTATAAAGGCAAAGGGGATAAAAGAGAGTGCAAAAATTATAGGGGGATAAGTCTGTTGAGTGTACCTGGTAAAGTGTATGGTAGAGTTATAATTGAAAGAATTAAGAGTAAGACGGAGAATAGGATAGCAGATGAACAAGGAGGCTTTAGGAAAGGTAGGGGGTGTGTGGACCAGGTGTTTACAGTGAAACATATAAGTGAACAGTATTTAGATAAGGCTAAAGAGGTCTTTGTGGCATTTATGGATTTGGAAAAGGCGTATGACAGGGTGGATAGGGGGGCAATGTGGCAGATGTTGCAAGTGTATGGTGTAGGAGGTAGGTTACTGAAAGCAGTGAAGAGTTTTTACGAGGATAGTGAGGCTCAAGTTAGAGTATGTAGGAAAGAGGGAAATTTTTTCCCAGTAAAAGTAGGCCTTAGACAAGGATGTGTGATGTCACCGTGGTTGTTTAATATATTTATAGATGGGGTTGTAAGAGAAGTAAATGCGAGGGTTTTGGCAAGAGGCGTGGAGTTAAAAGATAAAGAATCACACACAAAGTGGGAGTTGTCACAGCTGCTCTTTGCTGATGACACTGTGCTCTTGGGAGATTCTGAAGAGAAGTTGCAGAGATTGGTGGATGAATTTGGTAGGGTGTGCAAAAGAAGAAAATTAAAGGTGAATACAGGAAAGAGTAAGGTTATGAGGATAACAAAAAGATTAGGTGATGAAAGATTGAATATCAGATTGGAGGGAGAGAGTATGGAGGAGGTGAACGTATTCAGATATTTGGGAGTGGACGTGTCAGCGGATGGGTCTATGAAAGATGAGGTGAATCATAGAATTGATGAGGGAAAAAGAGTGAGTGGTGCACTTAGGAGTCTGTGGAAACAAAGAACTTTGTCCTTGGAGGCAAAGAGGGGAATGTATGAGAGTATAGTTTTACCAACGCTCTTATATGGGTGTGAAGCGTGGGTGATGAATGTTGCAGCGAGGAGAAGGCTGGAGGCAGTGGAGATGTCATGTCTGAGGGCAATGTGTGGTGTGAATATAATGCAGAGAATTCGTAGTTTGGAAGTTAGGAGGAGGTGCGGGATTACCAAAACTGTTGTCCAGAGGGCTGAGGAAGGGTTGTTGAGGTGGTTCGGACATGTAGAGAGAATGGAGCGAAACAGAATGACTTCAAGAGTGTATCAGTCTGTAGTGGAAGGAAGGCGGGGTAGGGGTCGGCCTAGGAAGGGTTGGAGGGAGGGGGTAAAGGAGGTTTTGTGTGCGAGGGGCTTGGACTTCCAGCAGGCATGCGTGAGCGTGTTTGATAGGAGTGAATGGAGACAAATGGTTTTTAATACTTGACGTGCTGTTGGAGTGTGAGCAAAGTAACATTTATGAAGGGATTCAGGGAAACCGGCAGGCCGGACTTGAGTCCTGGAGATGGGAAGTACAGTGCCTGCACTCTGAAGGAGGGGTGTTAATGTTGCAGTTTAAAAACTGTAGTGTAAAGCACCCTTCTGGCAAGACAGTGATGGAGTGAATGATGGTGAAAGTTTTTCTTTTTCGGGCCACCCTGCCTTTGTGGGAATCGGCCGGTGTGATAATAAAAAAAAATATATATATATATATATAGATATATTTATAAATATATATATATATATATATATATATATATATATATATATATATATTTATAAATATATATATATATATATAAATATATATGTATATATATATATATATATATATATATACGGACTGATATATGGACTGATTACATCGTCTTCAAGTCTCTTCTGCTTGGACCTGCCTCGCATGGGCCAGTAGGCCTGCTGCAGTGTTCCTTCGTTCTTATATTCTTATGTTCTTATGTTCTATCAACTTTTCTGTACTCGACTGAAGAAGCCTACTGTGTAGGCGAAACGTTTCGAAATAAAGACACCTAACTGTTGCATATGTGTCTTACCCAACAACCTGTCGGTATTTTATACCACTTTAATGTTCATATATATATATATATATATATATATATATATATATATATATATATATATATATATATATATATATATATATATATATATATATATATATATACATATATATATATACATATATATATATATATATATATATATATATATATATATATATATATATATATATATATATATATATATATATATATATATATATATATATATGCATGCTTAACATTTCGCAAAAAGGCAAAGTTATTTACAAACATTATCTCTATGCCCACAGCAGGACTCCAACCTGTAAACACTGCATCAGAGTACACAGTACTTTACCACGAAGCCAGACCCAAGATAAGTATGGACGCCTAGCCGGAGCTACACGATGTTTCCCCATACCCCGGAGCACCAGGCTTGTTTCTCAAAGCCTGGTGTTGGTCCTTCAGAGTGCAGGCACAGTACTTTCCACCTCCATGACTCAAGTCTGGCTAACTAGTATCCCTGAATCCCTTTATAGATGTTACCGTACTCCCACTCCAACAGCGCGTGAAATTCATAAATTCCGTTGTTTTTACTCACTCCACATTAAAACGCTCACAACACGCTTCCTGGAGAGTCACACCCTCCCTTCAACCCCTCCTGGAACTAACCTCTATCCTCCCTACTTCCTCTCTGGATTTATGCACCCTCTTGGTCATACCATACTGTTCCATCTACTTTACATGAGCAATCCACCTCAACAGCATCCCCTCTGCCCTCTGAATAATACCTTCCATAACCTCATACCGTCTCCTAATCTCTACTCTCCGAATTCTTAGCATAATATTCACACTAGGCACTGCTCTCACACATGACATCTCCACTATCTCCAGCTGCACCATTTAAAACCATATCTCACACCCAGTGAACATTCCTTTGTTTTTCATACCCACTGACAAGTTTCTCTCCCCTCGTTTGTTCTATAGTTCACCTCGTCTTTCATAAACCCATTTGCCGACACGTTCACTCTCAAATATCTATATACATTCACTTCCTCCATACTCCCTCCCTCCAATCTGATATCTAATATTTCATTTTCTAAACTGTTTGCTACTCTCGCTATCGTGTTCTTTGCCGAGTTACCTTTTAATATATTTTTTACACATCTTCCCAAACTCCTCTTCATAATGTAGTCTTTCAAAATTTTTGATTAAAGTCTGAAGCCTCAAAGAACTCATTCAGACTTCAAGGTATTACAAATCAGTAAGTACCTGGTACCGTGCATGAGACAAAATAAAAAAGTGGACTCGCTTTACTATTATTATTTTTGTTATTATTACTGCTATTATCAATATTTTTATCCTAAGAAAGCGCTAAAATTGCAGTGCTCATACATTACTAATTACTTGGATGAGGAGGCTTTCAGCGGCATCCAGACCAGAGGCTCATTCTCCTCTCTTCTCTGTAAAACACTTGATGAGAAGGATAAGATTATCCCGTCTCTGACAACAGTATCTGGCAGATCAATTCAGAGCTGGATACAGTGTAAGCTGACAGTGACTCTAAAAACTTCAACAAGAAGTCATTCACTGGTGATATTATCACTGAGCACCTCCTTTAAAACTTCAACAAGACGAGTCAATCACTGGTGATATTATCACTGAGCACCTCCTTTAAAACTTCAACAAGACGAGTCAATCACTGGTGATATTATCACTGAGCACCTCCTTTAAAACTTCAACAAGACGAGTCAATCACTGGTGATATTATCACTGAGCACCTCCTTTAAAACTTCAACAAGACGAGTCATTCACTGGTGATATTATCACTGAGCACCTCCTTTAAAACTTCAACAAGACGAGTCAATCACTGGTGATATTATCACTGAGCACCTCCTTTAAAACTTCAACAAGACGAGTCATTCACTGGTGATATTATCACTGAGCACCTCCTTTAAAACTTCAACAAGACGAGTCATTCACTGGTGATATTATCACTGAGCACCTCCTTTAAAACTTCAACAAGACGAGTCAATCACTGGTGATATTATCACTGAGCACCTCCTTTAAAACTTCAACAAGACGAGTCATTCACTGGTGATATTATCACTGAGCACCTCCTTTAAAACTTCAACAAGACGAGTCATTCACTGGTGATATTATCACTGAGCACCTCCTTTAAAACTTCAACAAGACGAATCACTGGTGATATTATCACTGAGCACCTCCTTTAAAACTTCAACAAGACGAGTCAATCACTGGTGATATTATCACTGAGCACCTCCTTTAAAACTTCAACAAGACGAGTCAATCACTGGTGATATTATCACTGAGCACCTCCTTTAAAACTTCAACAAGACGAGTCAATCACTGGTGATATTATCACTGAGCACCTCCTTTAAAACTTCAACAAGACGAGTCATTCACTGGTGATATTATCACTGAGCACCTCCTTTAAAACTTCAACAAGACGAGTCAATCACTGGTGATATTATCACTGAGCACCTCCTTTAAAACTTCAACAAGACGAGTCAATCACTGGTGATATTATCACTGAGCACCTCCTTTAAAACTTCAACAAGACGAGTCATTCACTGGTGATATTATCATCGCTCAGTACCTTCTTCAGTGACGCAAATTACATCACAAGATATTCTCCCTGTTGTAAAACTGTTTTGTGACGATTAATATTTTACCATTTTCACCACTGTTGCTAAATTCTGGTCGATCTTGAACATTATGTTACTAAATTCTGGACTATTTTGAACATTCTGTTGCTAAATTCTGATCTATTTTGAGCATTACGTTGCGAAGTTCTGGTCTATTTTGAACATTACGTTGCTAAATTCTAGTCGATTTTCAACATTATTTTACTAAATTTTGGTCGACTGTGAACACTTCTGAACATTTTTGCTTCAAAATTGAATGAATGACGGTCAAAGTGATTCTTTTTTTTCGGGTCACCCTACCTGAAAAAATACTAAATTTGTCGCACATTTGAATCTCTGTCTCATAACTTATTTAGTGTGGCACTTATCAGTGACATGCTTAACCAGGTGTTTATTCTTGCGTGACAGGTGTTTCTTATGCTTTAACAGCGTATTTTTTTTCTCCTAATATCGTTCAGGTGTTTTTCTTTTAATATTTTGTCAGGTATTTTTCTTTTAATATTTTATGTCAGGTGTTTTTCTTGTAATATTTTATATTTTTTTTGTAATATAAGTCAGGTGTTTTTCTTATAATGTATATTAAAAGTCTGATGTTTTTCCTGTAATATTTTATAGGTCAGGTCTTTTTCCACTGGTATAATTGAATGGTGTTTTTCCTGTGGTAAGATTGAATAAGTCAGGTGTTTTCCTACAGTAACAGCAAATGAGTCAGGTGTTTTTCTTATCTTAGTATTAAATAAATCAGATGTTTACCTATAGTAATATTAAATAAATCAGGTGTTTTTTGTCATAGCACTAGTTTACTCAGGTATTTATCCTGACGTAATCTGGTCAGGTATTTATTTCTCAGAAGCACAGGCAACACCAGTCAGTGGGATGACTCAACGCAACACATATTCATTCAGGTGTTTCTTACAGGTACCACACTTCAGGTGTTTTTTCAACTATAGTTCTCTAGTTAGATATATATATCGTCTTTCATCTACGTCTTTGTTACAGAACTGATGAGGAATTAGACGCGTGTGCAACATCTGGGTATCTTCGTTTGTAGACGTTTCGCCCTCCAGTGACTCTAGCAATACAATACAAGTACGTAAAATAAAGACTGTAGAGAAATGATACTGTGTGGCTATTTGAAGGGCAGGGGAATGTGCCTGTCAGTCATCCAGTTGCCGTCGATCATCGAGATCCTGTCAATTATTCAGCAGCTGTCAATCGTCCCGTTTCTGTCAGTTGTATAGCTGCTGTCAATGATGCAGCAGTTGTCAGTTGCATTGCTGCTGTCAATCATGTAGCATATGTCAGTTACCCAGCTGCTGTCAATGATTCAGCTACTGTCAACTGCATAGCTGCTGTTAGTGATGCAGCATCTGTCAGTTATCCAGCTTTTGTCAATCATTAAGATACTGTCTATCATCCAGTTGCTGTCAGTTGTATAGTTGCTCTCAATGTTGCAGCAGCTGTCAGTCATCCAATTGCTGTCAATGATTCGGCTGCTGTCACTCATTAAGATGCTGTCAATCATCCAACTGCTGTCACTTAAGATAATATGCCATCAGTCTACCTGTCATCTCCGGCAGGGAGATGTATGCAACAGGGGACCTATTATATATCTGTCTGTCATCCAGCTCCTGGCAATGATTCACTAGCTGTCACTCATCCAGAGGCTGTCAAAATCATCCAGCACCTTCGATCACCCAGAAGCTATCAATCATAAAGCAGCTGTCAATCATCCAGCAGCTGTCTATCATACAGCAGCTTTCGATCATCCAGATGCTGTCAATCGTCCAGAAGCTATCAATCATACAGCAGCTGTCAATTATCCAGCAGTGTCAAAATCATTCGCCAGCTTCAAATCATCCAGCAGTTGGCGATCATCCACCAGCTTCCAATCATCCAATAGCTGTCGATAATCCAACAGCTGTCAATCATCTAGCAGCTGTCAATCATCCAGCTGCTGTCACTTAAGACAATGTGCCATCAGTCAACCTGTCATCTCCGGCAGGGAAGATTTTCCGTGCATATATTTTCTCCGCTAAGACCACCGACATTTATGATAAATGAGTTAAAAACATACATTTAAATACACTTTAATAATAATAATAATAATAATAATAATAATAATAATAATAATAATAATAATAATAATAATAATTATTATTATTATTATTAGTATTATTATTGTTAATATTATTATTATTCTTATTATTATATTGGGGGAAAACGATAAACAAGTAGAGGTCATATTGTCTTGAGAAATAGGATGAAATCGGGTTCGATCTAAGGGAGGAGAGGCTAGTCTAATTCCTTGCATCAAGAGCCCTTCATAAGCATAAAAGTAACCCCACGGTCCCTTCTTCCCTGAAGGACCCAATAAAAGTCCTTCGTCCCTTCTTCTCGCTTGAAGGACCCAATAAAAGCCCTTCATCCCTTCTCACTAGAAGGACCCAACAAAAGTCCTTCGTCCCTTCTCACTAGAAGGACCCAACAAAAGTCCTTCGTCCCTTCTCACTTGAAGGACCCAATAAAAGTCCTTCCCTTCTCACTTGAAGGACCCAATAAAAGTCCTTCCCTTCTCACTTGAAGGACCCACTAAGTATAAGGGACAGAGATCATTATAAAAGAAAAAAAATCCTGAAAGGTCACGAAAAAACTGTTCTGAGAAATTTTTTTGCGGGTGAGATTTAAAAGATTAAATCTTTCTCTCAGAGAAGCTCTTAACATGTTTCATGTTATTATTATTTTAGCTAATATCATTATTATTATTATTTTAGTTCATATTATAATTATTCTTTAGTTATTATAATTTTTATTTTAGTTATTATTATTTTTATTTTAGTTAATATTAATAATTATTATTATTTTAGTTAATATTATTAATAAGAATTATTAAGTTGTTATTATTGTTATTTTAGCTAATATTATTATTAATAATAATTATTAATAACTTATTATTATTATTGTTATTAGCCTACAAAATTTAACTTTTTCCCAATTCAAAAAACAAATTTGTTCAGTCGCCATCACGTAAGTTTTATTCCACATCTCATGAACAAAGTCTTGGGTATTTAAGGTTGAAGAATCATGTGATCTATGTTACCAAACAATAATATATATTATATCACTGCTTGCAGTGCCAAAAACTAATCTTTCTTAATGTAAATTTATTATGCCTATTTATAACACTACTAAGAGAAATTTCCACACAGTTACACAAATACCGAACACAGGCATTGTTTTTGGTTTGTTGTTCGGTATCGCTCGTTAAGGTCTTGAAAGAGCCGGTTCAAACTTGATATCAGAGTTATTGGATTCTCCTTCATCGTCCAAGGGAAATACAGTGGAATCTCGGTGTTTGAACTTAATTGGTTCCTAGGTGGTGTTCGAACTGCGAAAAGTTCGATGTCCAAAGCAGTATTTCCTAGGCTTGTTGAACTGACTCTTCCAAAAGTTTCTGAGAGTTAAGTCAGTGTCAGAGGTCACTTCAAGTCACTTTTAAAACAGGATTTTCTTGCAAAGATTTTTTACAACTGCATTTTAAACAAGTTGGCGCGTTCGGACTCCAGAAAAATGGTCAAAGACCGGGTCAGTTTTTTTTATGAACAAAATTTGTTCGGACTCCGGTTCGTTCAAGGCCCGGTTCGTTTGAACACCGAGGTTCCACGGTATATCTTTGTAGGATGGTGGTACTGGAACAGGGAGATCCTCAGAATGTTCCACATATCTGATTACAGAAAGAAGATCTAGATATGTTACTTTGGGGTTTGTGTTTTGATAAAAGTCCAGACTGCAAATGTCATGAACGACTTCCTTCCAGCAAACTACTTGCGTAAGGAACTAAAGCAAGTCACACAGCGGCGATCAGGTGCTCACAGCTTCTAATATCCGACCTTTACACCAAAGCAGTGAAAATGGGCTGTTGTCACAAGAGGTGTGATGTTTCTTCTCTGCTTTATCATAGTAAAACTGCCGCATATTAGTTTTGTAATAGACCGGCCGTCTCCCACCAAGGTAGGGTGACTACAAAAAAAAAAAACACCCCTCCTTCACATATATAATAAAAAAAAAACTCTCGTTTAAGCAAGCTCAAAGCATTGTTAGGTTAAAACTTAGCCGTTCAAAATATCACTTATTCTGACAGAGACAAAACCTACAATCCATCAGTAATAAAATTATTTCCAAAGTCCAAAAAAATCAAACAATCTTCCACAGTGGACAATAATATAACTTAAAAGTAACTGGAGAGAGGAGTTCTATTTCACAGGAACTGTACGCGTCACAGCAGAACTTCTAGTGTACATTTAAATTCGACCTCCCAAAATTAGTTAAAAATACATGCTTTTAAAAGTGAACTAAAATCCTGATTGACCAGCTTATTATTATTATTATTGTTATTATTATTACTACTACTACTACTACTACTACTATTATTAATAATAATAATAATATGACAGTCTATTCTATCAACATTCTGATAATTTTACAAACAAATTTATACGTTTTTTTTAAAGAACTTCGAATATTGCATTTCATTATTCATTTCGCTTCGTTCATTTTTTCCCCTCAGGATTCATTTCAGACGTTCACTTTCTAAATAAGAAATAATGTGATCAGAAAAAAGAAAAGTGACTGGGGGAAAAAACACGAAAGGAAAAGAAAGAGAGAACGGAAATGAAAGTGTGATAGGCTTGTTTGCCTCCTCGCTAACGGCAGTGATAAAAATTCACTGCAGTTTTCTGAGGTCAGTCCCACTGCGTAGCGCTGGCGATAACGGTTGAAAACGGTTGAAAACGGTTGATAACGGCTAATAACGGTTGAAAAATGGATGACAACGGCTGACGATTGTTGGAGATGACTGAGAACAGCTGATGATGATTTGAAAACAGCTGATACCGGTTGACGATTGTTGGAAACGACTGAGAACAGTCGACAAGGGTTAAAACAAAAAAAGCTGATAACGGTTGAAAACAGCACTTAAGGGTTAGAAACGGCTGAAAACGGAGACTGATAACGGGCGATAGTTATTGATAACACTGATAACTATTAATATTGGCTCGTAAAGATTGAAAACAATTTTTTCGTTTGCAAACGATTGATTTTCTTATAAAAATTAAAAATAAATTTATCGTTTGAAAAGACTGAATTTTAAGAACTGACAACGGTTTAGAACTATTTTTTAACGGTTGAGTACTATGTATAACGGCTACTAACAGTTCAAACTCTTGTAAACGGCTTACAGTGTTAATACCATGTATAACGGCTAATAACGGTCCCGGTTTATAATGACCGAATATTGAAGGTTCCAGACTGTTGTTAGCAGTTTATAACAGTTGAATGTTATGTATCACAGCTCCAGACTACAACCAGCAGTTTGTAACGGTTATTATGTATAACGGCTACTAACGGCTCCAGCTACTTTTAGGAGTTTGTAACGGTTACTTTGTATAACGGCTCGATTACTTCTAGGAGTTTGTAACGGTTACTTTGTATAACGGCTATTAACGGCTCCGGACTATTTTTAACGGTCTATAAGGGTTGAAAGATATTTATTTAAACTTTGCAGGAGCATATTAGGAAACCCAATCAGATAACTGAGATAACTGTATGTTATTGTGGCAGAGGCAGCTGCTGCCTCAGCCCCACACACACACACACACACACACACACACACACACACACACACACACACACACACACACACACACACACACACACACACACACATACACACACATGAGAGGAGGTACGATAAAGCTCTTGGAGCAGGGAGTAGACCTAGTAGCAATCAGCGAAGAATCAGGGCCAGGAGCTGTGACCCGATCCCTACAACCACAAATAGGTGAGCGCACACACGCGAGGCTCATCTTAAGAGCACGCTGCCACCCTTGATACATCCTTGACTAAGATAAATTCTTATATTTTGCTATAAAACTAGTGAACAGAATAAAATCTGAAGACGTATTAAATCTGCAAGACGATTTGGACACTGCGGGGACAGGGAGGCAAATAACTACTAGATTTCAACCCCAGCTAGTGCAACGTTATTAATACCGGAGGAGGTGAGAGCAAACTGGTGACTGGGAGACACAGACGCTGCAAACCTCGATGAAGAAGGATCTTGGGATATGAATGGTATCGAGCATATCGCCGGAGGTGCATATCAGTGGAGTAAATAGTCACGGCAACATATTTATGTCTAGCAAACTGCTAGAATCATCCAGTATATTACACACTGTGTACGTCGGATCTTTCACAGACTATGCAGCACCTGCCTGCAGCCTTACATATCAGACATATCAAGAAACTAAAGAACGTCCAGAGAGTCATAACAAGACTGGTCCCACAGCTAAGAAAGCTGACTTTTGAGCTCAAAAATGCTAAAGAAACTGAACCTGATGAACCAGGGGAGAAATAATAACGTAGAAAATACTCAGAGGACTTGAGAGGGCAGACAGAAACAAAATATTTAAAAGTCAAGGCTCGGGAACATAGGACACAACTGGAAACTGAAGGTACAAATGAGTCACATGGATGTTAAGAAGTATTTCTTCACTTTTAGAGTAGTTAAGAAGAGGAATGAGCTTGATAAAAAGGTTGTCAAAACAAATATCATAGTTTTAAGGATTTATGCGACAGGACCAATGAAAAAAAAGATGCTTGTGAAACAATTAATATTAGATTGAAAATAAAGGCCAGGAGTTAGGACTCAAACCCTCCAACCAGAAATAGGTGAGTACTAGCGTAGATTATTATTATTATTATTATTATTATTTTTGTTGCTGTTGTTGTTGTTGTTGTTAATTATACTCAATGAAAAGAACTAATAAAAAAACACAAGCAGGTACTGAAAACTTTAAGACAAGTTTCGCCCGCGCAGCAGCTTTATCAAGTCTAACTTAATAATATTTCCAATTGCTATCTGTGTGATTTGATCAGCTACAACTCGTCTGTCTTCTCATACCATCTTCAGTACTGTTAGAAGCGCCGAGCCTGTAGGCATCATACAGCACCTGGAGAACTTCAGGCAATCAGATTCACTCCACGAAACAAGAGGACACGTCCAAATATCTAGACTCAAGAGCCCCCTCGTGTGGATCAAGGCACACACACACACACACACACACACACACACACACACACACACACACACACACACACACACACACACACACACACATACACACACACACACACACACACACACCTTCCTTGCAGGTAGGAAGCTACTGAGTTACTAAACAGTCACACAACAGTCCCTGGCTGGCCCAGGGGTCCACTCAGCCACACTCACACTTTTCCAGAGGCAGTATTCCCTGCGCTTATCCGCATCCACCGTGGATAACATCCTTCCCTACTTTCTAGATTAACTTTTTTTTTACTTGCGAGAAACTCGGCAGGTTCCTTTATCTCTAGAATCTGCTTGTAATGACTCAGGTTCATGGTCAACTTTGATCTGTCGTTGTTTGCAATGACTCAGGTTCATGGCCCACTTTGATCTGTCGTTGTTTGCAATGGCTCAGGTTCATGGCCAACTTTGAGTTGTCATTGTTTGCAATGACTCAGGCTCATGGTCAACTTTGAGCTGTCATTGTTTGCAATGACTCAGGCTCATGGCCCACTTTGAGCTGTCGTTGTTTGCAATGACTCAGGTTCATGGTCAACTTTGAGCTGTCATTGTTTGCAATGACTCAGGTTCATGGCCAACTTTGATCTGTCGTTGTTTGTAATGACTCAGGTTCATGGTCAACTTTGATCTGTCGTTGTTTGTAATGACTCAGGTTCATGGCCAATTTTGATCTGTCGTTGTTTGTAATGACTCAGGTTCATGGCCAACTTCGATCTGTCGTTGTTTGTAATGACTCAGGTTCATGGTCAACTTTGATCTGTCGTTGTTTGTAATGACTCAGGCTCATGGCCAACTTTGATCTGTCGTTGTTTGCAATGACTCAGGTTCATGGCCAACTTTGATCTGTCGTTGTTTGCAATGACTCAGGTTCATGGCCAACTTTGATCTGTCGTTGTTTGTAATGACTCAGGTTCATGGCCAACTTTGATCTGTCGTTGTTTGCAATGACTCAGGCTCATGGTCAACTTTGATCTGTCGTTGTTTGCAATGACTCAGGTTCATGGCCAACTTTGATCTGTTGTTGTTTGCAATGACTCAGGTTCATGGCCAACTTTGATCTGTCGTTGTTTGTAATGACTCAGGTTCATGGCCAACTTTGAGCTGTCATTGTTTGCAATGACTCAGGTTCATGGCCAACTTTGATCTGTCGTTGTTTGTAATGACTCAGGTTCATGGTCAACTTTGATCTGTCGTTGTTTTTATGAGTCCAACTTATGACTAACTTTGATCTATTTTTTTATGAATCTGACTTATAACCACTTTGAATTATCTTTTTTTTTTTACGAATCAGACTTATGACTAACTTTCATCTTTTTTTTAATCAATCTTACTCTTGACCAATTCTGAGTTATCTTTTTTTCATGAATCCGACTCATGACCGACTTTAAGTTATCATACACTTTATACCCCAGAGACTGAGCGCTCGGCTGACAGCCGAAAGGACTCAAGAAATCTACACTGAGCAAGACAGACAGAACGACCCATAAAATATTGCAGTAAATAAGCCTGAGAATGCAATAAGGAAAGATAAGATGTATCGTGTAGTTACTATACCTGGAGAGAGTTCCGGGGGTCAACGCCCCCGCGGCCCGGTCTGTGACCAGGCCTCCTGGTGGATCAGAGCCTGATCAACCAGGCTGTTATTGCTGGCTGCACGCAATCCAACGTACGAGCTACAGCCCGGCTGGTCAGGTACCAACTTTAGGTACCAGCTTGAAGACTGCCAGGGGTATATTGGTAATCCCCCTTATGTATGCTGGGAGGCAGTTGAACAGTCTCGGGCCCCTGACACTTATTGTATTGTCTCTTAACGTGCTAGTGATACTCCTGCTTTTCATTGGGGGGATGTTGCATCGTCTACCAAGTCTTTTGCTTTCGTTGCGAGTGATTTTCGTGTGCAAGTTCGGTACTAGTCCCTCTAGGATTTTCTAGGTGTATATAATCATGTATCTCTCCCGCCTGCACTCCAGGGAATACAGGTTCAGGAACTTCAAGCGCTCCCAGTAATTGAGGTGTTTTATCTCCGTTATGCGCGCCGTGAAGGTTCTCTGTACATTTTCTAGGTCGGCAATTTCACCTGCCTTGAAAGGTGCCTGGAGTTTACCTGGAGAGAGTTCCGGGGGTCAACGCCCCCGCGGCCCGGTCTGTGACCAGGCCTCCAGGCTGTTAGTGTGCAGCAATATTCCAGCCTAGATAGAACAAACGACCTGAAGAGTGTCATCATGGGCTTGGCATCCCTAGTTTTGAAGGTTCTTATTATCCATCCTGTCATTTTTCTAGCAGCTGCGATTGATACAATGTTATGGTCTTTGAAGGTGAGATCCTCCGACATGATCACTCCCAGGTCTTTAACGTTGGTTTTTCGCTCTATTTTGTGGCCGGAATTTGTTTTGTACTCTAATGAAGTTTAAATTTCCTCAGGGAGAATTTTCGACTACGGATAAAGAGTGCAGGTATTTTCACCCAGAGATGTGAGAATCAATACTAAACAGACAATGTTATGACCTACGTTGCCCAAAGTTCCACGTGAAAAGGACACAGAGGTACAGAACTATGTATGAAGAGACCAAAGGCATGGAAAAAATTACGGGGAGTTAATGATATACCATCTAAGGAAACATCAAACAACTCACCGAAATTAATATTGGTAGAGTTACTGACAATATGTTAAGTAAAAGGACACAAGTGCAACTAATGTGACATTTTATTGAGGAAACGTTGCCACAATAAAATGCCACATTAGTTGAACCTGTGTTCTTTTACAACTCACTGAAAGACAACAGGGGAAGACAACATGGAGAAGCCGCAGAGGCGTTGACCCCTGGACACCCTCCAGGTACTCCAAGTATAACAAAGGAACGCAACATACCAGTTCCTCACACACCGAGGCCAAACATACAATGGCCACATTACAGTATGTACTGGTAAGACGGGAAATATACACACTAAGATCCATGTTATAAGATGACGCATTACCAGCGGTAATAACAACATCTACATTGAATCTAACCATTCCCAATGCGAAATCCTTCTTCCTCTTTAAGAAACATTCAGGCTTTCCAGAGAAATTGAAATAAGAGATAACTATGAAAGCGGGATCCTCACAGAAGTATGCTATAATTACAGCTATAATTAACACGGTGGCCTGGTGGCTAAAGCTCCCGCTTCACACGCGGAGGGTCAGGGTTCGATTCCCGGCGGGTGGAAACATTTCGACACGTTTCCTTACACCTGTTGTCCTGTTCACCTAGCAGCAAATAGGTACCTGGGTGTTAGTCGACTGGTGTGGGTCGCATCCTGGGGGACAAGATTAAGGACCCCAATGGAAATAAGTTAGACAGTCCTCGATGACGCCCTGACTTTCTTGGGTTATCCTGGGTGGCTAACCCTCCGGGGTTAAAAATCCGAACGAAATCTTATCTTATCTTATCTTATAAAAGGGTGAGACATGAGTGAAAAGTTACAATATTAATAGATGTGAAAGAGCAAACAAATTACAGAGAGAAGTAAGACTATGTGAAAAACACATTTTGCTGAGCAGAACAGTTGAATTCATCCAGTGATACAGTAGAAATACTAGATATTAAATCAGAGAACAATAATCTAGTGCTTATCCTTGTATATAAACCATCGTCAGCAACGGCTTAGGAATTCACGGAACAGAGGAGAAAGACAGATAGCTGCCTTGAACGTCTTGAAAATCCTACACCAAATATTATCCTCCTTTGGAGACTTCAACCTCCCAAATGTGAAAAGGAAGATGGTAAATAACAGCACTAGGCACTAGAAATAGTGCCTGGAAGCACGCTAGCCCAATAGGCACATAGCACGCAGCCACTGGGGCTTTGTGAACTCTGGCTTTGAACCAACAGATAACACAATCTACTGGATATGAAAATCCACAAAACTATCTTCACGAACAATGAGGAAATAAGCGGAGACATAGTCTTAAATACAATATACACTGATCACAACCTCGTAGAAGTACATAATCAGATGTCTCACGTGGACCTCGTGAAAGAGTTTGACAAATATAATCGTGCAGTGACAACACATAAAATGAAGCCAATAAGTTTAACGGGAAAAGTAGGCAAAATAATATTGATTTTTCTGACGAATAAAACACAAATCAGATTAGGTTTTACAGCCATATCCCATATCCATCCTGTAGAAGGTAGAGTAAGAACACTGCATACATAAAAATGCTAGGAATTAGGGCCCCAAATCTACTGTCTAATGGTTATAATTATAACCATAAATTTTAAGGGGGTGTAGAGGTAAGCCAGTGGAAGGTCTCGGTCAGATGACCAAAAAGTTCCAGTCGAGGGTCATAATATGACTAAGACCAGTGCCAGGAAACAAATGTTTTGTGTCCTGACAAATTTACCTAACCTAACCTTGGGCCCTAGAAAGAGTTAACAGAAGCACATCTGGGTTTATATCTAAAATTGGTTTATCTGTTACAAGCAAATTTAGGATAATCACTTAAAACCTCTAGTGGCTTATTTTCAGTAATACAAAAAAGTAGCAGTAAACCAAACAAAATCTGGTCTAGCAAAGTTAAAAGTTTAGTACCCCAAGGGACGGTTGTGGCTCCTCTACTGCCTCTCATCGCTATAGAAGGCATAAATAAAAACACTAGCTAAAACTTCGCATCATCATTTGTGGACAATAAGAAAATAAGCATGAAAATCACTTCAGTAGAAGACACACAAATTACAAGAAAGTTAAGCAAACTCTTCCAGTGGGGATGAGAGAATAACATGATGTTGAGTGGTGACAAATTCCAACTGCTTAGATATTGTAAGAATGAAGAACTTAAAAAGATAATGTTTACAAAATACAGGACCACCTAATGGAAGGAAAGGATCATGTGAAAGAACTGGGTGCAATAATGTCAAATGAGATATCTTTTACAGAGCATAAAAAGGGAGATAATGCCACTGATGACACTACCCAAAGAACACGTGCTCTCCTATTCAGAATGTTCTTCCGTGTTGATGGTTCCATTCAATACAAAGATCGTTAATGGTCCACATACAACTAATAAAGCATTTAAACTACAGGGAATACCTCAAAGTACTAAGTATTCTCTGGAGCGGAGGGATACATAACATATACCTGGAAGATACTTAAGGGCTCACTTCCAAACCTACACACTACCGTACTGGAGTGTAAGATATGAGAGGAACTGTAAAATAAACCCTGTAAAAAGTATAATGTTACCGGAACAGATGTAGAAGTCTTCAATAAGAAACTAGATCATCACCTCCAGCAAGTGCCGTATCAGTCAGGTGATAGATATGTGGGTCAGCGGGCCTCCAACAGCAAAAGTCCGGTTGACCGGGCAAGCAATAAAAAAAAGTCTGGCCACAGGCCTGGCTGCCGGACTTAGGAAGACTCGGGAAAACGGTCAAGGGTATATCACAGGTATGCTCAACCGTGAGAGGGGCGAGACGTATGAGAAAGTTTTCCAACACCTATTTCCTCTGTTCACCTAGCACTAAACATATACCAAGGAGTAAATCAGTTATAATAATAATAATCATAATAATCTTTATTTCTAGAGTACATAATACATTATTATTATTATAATCAAGGGGGAAGCGCTAAACCCGGAGGATTATACAGCGCCTGGGGGGATATGTGGAAGGCATTCAGGCTTAATTCGGGGAACTGGAGCACAGATCCAATTCCCTAAATCAAGAGCCCCTCACCAACATCAAGGAACCTTCCTTGAGGGGAGTACATAATACAACTTATACAGACCTAACTGACATCAATGATATACTTTATAGAAAGCCTCTCGTTATGTAGAGTATTTCGGTCACCTTAGGTTAATTTTGTCTCCCAGGATGCCACCCACACCAGTCGGCTAACACCCAGGTATCTATTTACTGCTAGGTGAACAGGAACAGCAGGTGTCTTAAGGAAACATATCCCAGTGTTTGCACAGGTACCGGGGATCGTACCACGGATTCCCTGTATGAGTTGAGTGCGCTACCAACCGAGCTACGGGTTGCATCCTTGAGTAAAGAACTGAAACACCTCTAAGGAAACAGACAACGTAATGCTTGGCCTTTTCGGGTTCTCTTGGGTAATTAACCCTCCGGGGTTAATAATCGGAATAATCCATAACTTTATTGCCCTTTATTGCACTCCTTGCTGTCTCCGGCCGGCCCGGCATGGCCTCTCCAGAGAAACATCAGCGTTACGATCTCGTTCATATGTCAGGCAGATGTAATTACAAGGCAGGACAAAGAATTATTATTCCCTGTAATTGCACGAGCGCCCACTTCAGCGAGACTCATCTCGATGCAACAAGTAGAATGTCATGTTTAGGGCTAAAATGTACAAATAAGGCGACTTGCTGTTATGTGTATACAACGGATTATTGTACATCATGGAGAAGCGCTATATCCATTAGAGTCAAACAGCTCTTAGGGAATGGAAGGTAATCAGGTTTGATAACAGGATGAGCAAGGGAGCTCCTGTATCTCGCATCAAGAGCCCTACATCTGCATCAATGCATCCCCTATAATGAGTACACACAGCAGTGTATTTATTAATCTGTTCCTCTTTTTATGTGACAGGAAATAGGTACATACATACAGTCACAAGTGAAAGGTCTAGGCCAGTATCCTAACACCTGATAGCAGTAAATAGATACCTAGGATGAAAGAACGAAAAGTCACAATCCCGTGACTGGAACAATACACAAATAACCCGCACATAGGAGAGAGAAGCTGACGACGACCATTTGCAAAGTCACACCTAGGAGTTACTCGGGTGTTGTGAGTTGCTCCTATGGAAGAGGATCAAAAGGCCTCCATATAAATAAGCCACACTGCTCTTCTTTACTGGCTTATCCAGAAATAATAACCATCTATGGTACAAAATCCGTAGAAAATAAAACGTTACAGAGAAGGGATCAGGTTTGACCTGATCCCTTCTCTATAATATTTTGTTTATCTTAGTAAAAGCGGTAAAGTAGCGTTCAGTTACTTGGCTTCTGGTGTAGCTGTCATCTCTTGTGTTCAAGCGGTGTTCCCTGTGAGAAAGTAGTGTTCTATTAGTCAAAGAAAGAGGCATTCCAACACATTTCGACAAACTAATGATCCCAAGAGCAATTTGATTTCACGAACCTGTAAACCGCCCATGACTTTTTCTTGTGAGGATACGTCAAAGGCCGTGTTTTTGTGCCACCGTTAGCGACTAATTTGGATGACCTCAAAGACATAATCACGGCAGCGGTGACTGCCCAGTAGCGTGTCATGACTACACACCAGTGGCGCTGCATTACTGGAACGATGGCGAGGTAAACAAACCAGACTGCTTCTACCCGCTAGCGTGTATATTGTGCGGCCATTTTGACGTTGTATTTCTTCTTTAGTGAAAAGTTAATTGTGTTGGCCAAGACAAGTCGTTTCTTAACATGGGGAGGCTGTTGTTGGCCAGAAGGCCCCTCACAAAGTCTAAAAATATGTTTGTTTTTTGAACTGGCAAGAGTATTATGAGGTATCCCCAAAGGAAGACCCTTAAGTGGTCGCTAGAAGTTTTTCTTCCTCCAAGCTTTTCGTTTTTCTTTCGCTCATAACTCGAGAAGGCCTCATCCGATCGGCTTCAAATTTTCAATGTTTATGTAAGGAAACAAGGGCAGGCTCTTGAAACAACTGGCATGTCTACATTAGGACAGACGTGTTTTCCTTAAGGCGCTTGCTGTCCCTGTTCATCTATCAGTAAATAGGTATCTGGGTGTTAGTTGACTGGTGTGAGTCGCATCCTGGGGACAAAAATTACTTAATTTGTCCGAAATGCTCTTCATAACAAGGAGCTTTCTATTTAGTAGCATGTCATTGATGTCAGCTAGGCCTGTATACCTTGTACATGTACTTGTAGAAAGTGATCATCATATTATTACCTGTAGGGTGTTCCGGGAGTCAACATCCCTGCGGCTCAGTCCTTAAGATAATAACATACGAACATAAGAATGGAGGAATACTGCAACAGATCTACTAGCCCATACAAGGCAAGTCCTTATCAAAACCACTCATTCTCACCCACGTATTTGACCAGCTTTTTCCCAAAGCTGTCCAAGAATTTGCTATAATACCTCGGGTACTAATCAAATCCAGCCCTTTTCACTCATATACCCGTCCAATCTGTTTTCAAAGCTTTCCAAGGTCTTGGTTTCCATTACCCTATTCGGCAGATTGTTCCACGCATCGGCAACTCTCCTTGATAACCAGTACTCACCTACGTCCATTCTAAATCCAAACTTAATCAATATAAATCCGTTATTTCCGGTTCTTACTTGATTCGATAACCTCAGTACGTTATTAATATCGCCCTTGTTCACGCCCAACATCCACCCATAAACTTGTGTTGAAAATGTTGTAAAATACCGACAAGTTGATGATTTTTAACCAGGCGTGTACAGGTGCTCAATGACCAAAGTTGATGAATCTATTCCCAGCATCCTTCGATGGATCTTATACCTTCCAAATCCCTCAGCAGAATGGCTTCAAACGTTCAAAAAATGATGCCTCCTAACTTGATGGTGGTGGAGAGTGAAAGTCAAGTGTGTAGGTGCAGATTTGCCCATTTTGTGTGTAAAATAGTGTGGCATTTTTATTCTCGTTAAATCACGTTAATAAATTTCAGTCTTCCTCTTGTGAACAGTTTCAGTATATAATGGCTTATGTATCTTACAACCAGGAAGGTACCCATTAACTTTTGTTTGTGAGCGGAAAAAATCAACATATAATAAATTATTTAAAAACTTGGAATCGTAAGAATCCATGTGGCAACTGTAAGAGTTCCTCTTAAGATTACCTTCAAATTTTCACCACTTGTGTGTCTTCCTGAAAGCGAAGTTCGTGCTGTTTTCGGGTGACATAAATCACAATTTGCCAATTTTATTGAATAAAATAAAATAGTGGGAGTCATTCACATTCAGTAACTAAAGGCTGACTCTTCTTATCAGCCCAAAACAACAATATTGATACATTTATGCATTCTATAAGATCCTAGACTCTATCACCCTACTCGGAAGACTGTCACATGCAGCATTCTCCACCTGACCCAGCATTCTCCACCTGACCCAACATTCTCCACCTGACCCAGCATTCTCCACCTAACTCAGCATTCTCCGCCTGGCCCAGCATTCTCCACCTGACTCCATCCTATAAATACTCACGTACCTTCCACCCAGGTAGATCTGTTTGTGACTTGATAAAGTCCACTGTGTGGGCGTAACATTGTCAATAACGGATCACATTATACTGCTTATGTTTTTATTTCCACTGTGTCGGTATGTTATACCATTTATTTTCAAGGATCATACCCCATAAATTTAGTCTGAGTACCCGCAAATTTTAAATTTTACTGAAATACTTAAATTACTTGGAATCATTGAAATTATATCAATTATTGGATAACGCATTTTCTGATCTGTTAATAGTAAGCAAGTTTATTGAGGCGCAGGTACACACAAGCACAACTGCCATACATAGAGTAAATTACCTAGAGTAAATTAACTAGGATAACTCAAAAAGTCAGACAGATTTATTTCCATTGTCGAAATGTCATAATATTACTGTATTTTCCGGCGTATAAGGGACGCCTTTTTTCCCACTAAAGTCTTGGAAGATCACCCTGCGCCTTATATGCTCAAGATCAGGGTCAAGGGTAGGTTTTGGGTTACGCTTTAGCGTAAAATAAGAGGTTACTTAACCCTTGAATGCTGTTACTGATTTACCGTTACTATACCTCTATCGTGCGCCTTATATGCCGGAAAATACGGTACTTTACATTATTGCATTATATTGCCTTGATACTTGATCCAAGGAACTAGAGCTATTCATCCCGTCCTTGGATCAAATCTGAATGTCTCTTATTCCACGGACGCTATATGACTTCTACTGGTTTAGCACTTTCCAGATTTCAATAAAACAAGAGTGAACGGCATCAATCTTTAACGGCTGGGAGTTAGAACCCGCGATGAGTCACAAAACTCCAGACCGACGCATTAGCCACTGGACCAGCTAGCTACACTAAGATTCATCCAACTAGGTATATTTCTACACCAAAGGAAGGTTAGCATAGGCACCACTGTGACCACAAATACAAGTTTTTTTAACCGTGGTATGGTTTGTTTACAATCGTGTCATTACGATTTCGTGAGTAATGGTAGAATTACCGACAAAATGTTAGGTAAATGGACACAAGTGCAACTAATGTCACATTAGTTACAAGTGTTTATGTTGTATAGGCTTTAAAACCTTAGTACTGATATATTTTCCTCAAAGAAAGCTTCTCCTTGATTTCAGATTGTTTAATTTTTAACGTAACAATTTTATTAATCAAATCAGTTTCTGCGAAGTAACTGGAGAATGTCTCTTTTGACCAGAGATAAATCACAATGTTTGGATGTGAAAATGGAATACAGTACCGTCTTCACATCACTGCTTCTCCTAGATGGTAAGTAAGACACATAAGCAACAGTTAGACAACTTTAATCCTATACGTTTCGCCTACACAGTAGGCTTCTTCAGTCGAGTACAGAAAGTAAGGAGGAGCAGTAGAGATGTGAAGACGATGTAATCAGTCCATCACCCTTGAAGTCGTAGACTGAGGTAATCAGTCCCTCAGCCTTGGAGTTGATGCATAGGGCACCGTAGTCGTGGAAGTTCTGGAGCAGAGGCAAGGAGCCTGGCGCTTATATAAAGGTGGAAAGGGGACGTGTAGCAGACGAGGGCATAGTCACTGGTAGGCGGGATTCCCCAGTGGAAGTAGGTCCTACCCAAAGAGATGGGTTAGTTATTGTAGTAGTTGTCGTAGCCGTGGAGAAGGTTATATACATCCCGCCTACCAGTGACTATGCCCTCGTCTGCTACACGTCCCCTTTCCACCTGTACATAAACGCCAGGCTCCTTGCCTCTGCTCCAGAACTTCCACGACTACGATGTCCTATGCACCAACTCCAAGGGTGAGGGACTGATTACCTCATCTTCTGTATATAGTTCTACTGTCTCCAATTATGTCCTGGAATTTGTATTGATAAAGCCACTGGATGGCGAAACGTCTACAATAAAGATACCCAGATGTTGCACATGTCTTAATATCATCTTGTCGGTATTGTATACCATTATTGTACTACCTAACTGTTGCACATAAGAACATAAGAACTTGTGAAATATCGCAATGTTTGACTCCAGTGAGCTATCCTAGGTTATATGTACATAATATATACATAAACATTTACGTTAAGAACATCGTAAAAATTACGTTACGTACCCAGAGTATTATAATGAAACTTACTTAATAACGTACGTGCACATTTACTTAAACCTTAAACACTGGTAAATCTCAGAGAAAAGTCTGGGCTCATTTTCCTGTGTTGATCCCAACATGACTTTGTTATGGAAGAAAACGGGAACATTTAAATACTGATTTCAGATCAGTTCAAATTTTATTTCTCTGTAAACATTACAATGGGTGGTTTACATTTTATAAAACAAAATTACAGAGGTCACTAGCATGCCTAGGCATTTCGGGCAGACTAATAATAATACACAAATAACCCGCACATAGAAGAGAGGAGCTTACAACGACGTTTCGGACCGAAACGTCATCATAAGCTCCTCTCTTCTATGTGCGGGTTATTTGTGTATCGTTCCAGTCACGGTATTGTGCCCTTTTTTGTTATTTATAGACTAATAATAATTCTTACCCTATATTACAAATTACAAATTTCAAGCGATATTTCCTGAGTGCCTCTTCCAAATGGCTTTAGCGCTTCCTAGGCGCTGTATGGCCCTTACGGGTTTAGAGTTTGGTTATGTTTATAATAATATATCGCTCCCCAACAACAATTTCTATAATTAAATAATTTATCGCTTCCCAACTACAATTTTTATAATAATAATAATAATAATAATAATAATAATAATAATAATAATAATAATAATAATAATAATAATAATAAATAATAATAATAAATGAAAAATCAGAATAGAAGTTAGTGGAGTTTTCAAAGATAAGAAAAAACCCCGAAGTTGTCAGGGAAAGCAAAGAGGAAGAATGATGAGAGTAAATTTAAGTCTTGAGATTGAAAACTTGCACGATAAGACAGTGATTACATTGGTCCAACGTGAATGATGAGGAGTAGTTTGAGGTAATCAGTCCCTCACCCTGGAGCCGATGTGTTCAGTCTAAATATATCGACTTCAGGCTGAGGGAGGACTGATTACCTCAAACTCCTCATAGTGCCCCATTCTTCTTCGTATTTGACTGAAGAAGCCACTGGCTGGCGAAACGGTGCACAGTAAAGATTCCCAAGTGTAGCACAAGTGTCTAGTTCTTCAAGACAGATTGAACACTGAGGAATCTCTGGTTAATGCACCATACACAAAGAGAATCCCCTGGTTAATATTCCATTAACAGTTAAGGAGACCCCATGACTAATATACCATAAATAGTGTATGGTGTATTAACCCCTGGTTAATACACAGTACTCACTGAGAATCACTGTTCAATACTTCATAAATAGTCAAGGAGAAAACAACCTACGGAACGGGTGGGGTTTGAAACCATGACAAGTTATTATTATAATAAAAGAAACACTAAACCCGATAGTCATACAGCTCTGCAGGGAAGGGGGTGATGCTGGATCATATGATAGCAAGAGTGAAGAGGATAACAGAGGTAGAGACAGGGCTGTGAGGAGTGCTAAAGGAAGTATCAAAGTTTGCGTAATAAATTGGTTGCTGTCCAAAAGTCAGAGAGGGAGTCTGTGTCAAAGGTGGTGCTGTCAGCGAGGAGGGAAGATAAAGGGTGTTAGAGCGGTGACGACTCGGAGGAAAATTCTGTGTGTTCGCTGAAAGACAGGACAGTCCAATAGAACATGGCAAACTGAAATTGGAATCAGACAATTCTCACAGAATAGAATAGGACGCCTCTCCATGAGATACCTATGAGTAAGACGGGTATGCCCGATGCAAAGACAGGAAAGCATAGTCTCCCAACTTCAGCATCAATGACAAGACGGCCAGATACCTAAACTTGGTTTGATAGAATGTAATTTTGTTATGAGTCATATCGGACCAATGTTGTTGCCAACTGTTGAGAGGTGGTTAAAGATTACACCAAAATAGTCTGAAAATGGAATACCTCTGTATGAAACTGGAAGGTCATGTACTGCTGACCGCACAGCAGAGTCCGCCTGCTCATTGCCCTGAACATCAACATGACCAGGAACCCAACAGAAAACGATATGTTGTGCAAGAAAGGTATAAAATACCAACAATATGAAAGTTAAGACACATGTGCAACATCTGGATATCTTTATTGTAGACGTTTCGCCATCCAGTGGCTTTATCAATACAGATTCTAGGACATAATAGGAAGACAGTAGAACTATATACAAAAGATGAGGTAATCAGTCCCTCGGCCTTGGAGTTAGTGTTCACAGCATCGTGGTGGAGGAGAATCTGGAGCAAAGGCAAGAAGACTGGCGGTTATATAGGCGTCAGTGGATAGGGACGGGCAGCAGACGAGGGCAGTCACTGGTAGGCGGGATTCCCCAGTGGAAGTAGGTCCTTCCCAAAGAGATGGGTTAGTTGC
Source organism: Cherax quadricarinatus (assembly GCF_038502225.1). Classification (NCBI taxonomy): domain Eukaryota; kingdom Metazoa; phylum Arthropoda; class Malacostraca; order Decapoda; family Parastacidae; genus Cherax; species Cherax quadricarinatus. Next base: position 53,680,322 of record NC_091298.1, read on the forward strand.
AGCAGCCGTGAAGAAGGTCTTGTAGATGTCCTCTGAACCAAGATTCCATGATGTTGCAGTGTCTGACAAGTTGTGCAAGAAAGGTATAAAATACCGACAATATGAAAGTTAAGACACATGTGCAACATCTGGATATCTTTATTGTAGACGTTTCGCCATCCAGTGGCTTTATCAATACAGATTCTAGGACATAATAGGAAGACAGTAGAACTATATACAAAAGATGAGGTAATCAGTCCCTCGGCCTTGGAGTTAGTGTTCACAGCATCGTGGTGGAGGGGAATCTGGAGCAAAGGCAAGAAGACTGGCGGTTATATAGGCGTCAGTGGATAGGGACGGGCAGCAGACGAGGGCAGTCACTGGTAGGCGGGATTCCCTTCCTTTGGGAAGGACCTACTTCCACTGGGGAATCCCGCCTACCAGTGACTGCCCTCGTCTGCTGCCCGTCCCTATCCACTGACGCCTATATAACCGCCAGTCTTCTTGCCTTTGCTCCAGATTCTCCTCCACCACGATGCTGTGAACACTAACTCCAAGGCCGAGGGACTGATTACCTTATCTTTTGTATATAGTTCTACTGTCTTCCTATTATGTCCTAGAATCTGTATTGATAAAGCCACTGGATGGCGAAACGTCTACAATAAAGATATCCAGATGTTGCACATGTGTCTTAACTTTCAGAAAACGATATCTTTGTTTTTGATAGAAATGAGACGCAACCAAAGTTATATACGAAGAACTAGGGGATGAAGCGAAATTTTTTTAATAGCTTGCGAAACACTAAAGAAGTTTGAGACTACTACAATCGATGAGGTAGACATAGACTCAATACGGATAACTGCAATGAGAACTGCATAAAATTCAGCTGTAAAAATGCTAGCCGAGTTTAATGTCCTCGCATAACGCTGTCCGAGAACACTGCTGCAAACCCGACACCGTCAGATGATTTAGAACCATTAATGCACACTGTGACGGCATCCATAGCACGTAAATCACAAAACACACAGGCCAGTGAGTTAACCACTCGGCCAGCTGGCTCTAATAAGAGTCATCCAACTAGGTCAAGGAGAACCCGTGGTTAATACATAAACAGTGAAAGAGAAGAGGGTGACCTATTTTAGCCAGCGTGTAGGTACATAGATATCACACATTCCTGACCATGGAAGGATGGGAGCGGATATGAAACATACAGTAGTTGTGGCTGTGGCTGTGTTACACAAACTGTGTTTGTGTAAAATAATCTCGCAGTGAGCGCTGTTCGACCTTTGAGTCCCAGTAGTGTAAATTTACAATGCTGGGATTGCAAGGTGGAACGGCACCGAGGGTAAGATCACTTAACATCATGTGCAACACTTGGGCATCTTTATTGTGGGAACGTTTCGCCACACAGTGGCTTCATCAGTCCAATACAGACACTGCATCATCATGGGATCATGATACAAAGAATTCTTCAACCTTGTCCAACCTTTGGACGAAGACCTACTTCGACTAGTGGATGATACCACTATGACTCCGCCTCTTCCTGCTTCGCCTTACCTGACTACAGTATATAAGCCATGTCTACGGCCCTATGCTGTTCAGCTCCATCGACCAACGATCTCGCCTCTCTAATTACTCCGTGTTGAGAGTGACTTACCTCAGAGTGGTGGTTACTGGACCTTCGTCTTTAACTTCAGGATTGGTGCGTCGGTGGCTGCCTATCCAAGAGCAGGAAGCCTCCCTCTGCACTCCTGTTGCTGTCTGAAGTCTCTACGCCTCAGACTGTACGTGTAGTCTACACGTTATACAGCCAGTGTTGCCTCTCCTCGCCGCTGTCTGAAGTCTCCACGCCTCAGCCTGTATGTGAAGTCTGCACGCCATACAGCTAGTATTGGCTCTCCTCACCGAGTGGTGGTTACTGGACCTTCGTCTTCACCATCAAGATTGGTGCGTCGGTGGCTGCCTACCCAAGGGCGGCAGGAAGCCTCCCTCTGCACTCCTGTTGCTGTCTGAAGTCTCCACGCCATACAGCCAGTGTTGCCTCTACTCGCCGCTCACAGCCAGTGTTGCCTCTCCTCGCCGTTCAGGGCATACAGTGTTCCATCAAGCTACAGCTCACCTCCTCAGTGTCCTGTGCCTCCAGTGACGGACTCCACAAGAAAACTTTAAAGTTATAGCCAGGCAAGTACGTGTGTCTACTTCACACGTACTTGCCTAGCCGAGTACTCTCACAGATTTGGGAGCCACATCTGATTTACGATGCCTTCAATGTCTTCCACTTCCTTCCCCCTTACCACTCCTCCTCTACCGCCAACACCTGCCTCTACTCCGTCTACTCCTACCTCTAAGACCTACCCTGCCTCTACCTCTTCCAAACCCAATTCTTTCTCGCTTAACCTTAAATACTGTAATTCTGATCATGCCACTATCTGTCCTGGAAATTTATTGTACCAGATCACTGACGCACCTCAGCTGAAAGTCTTTAAAACCAACTCAGGCTTCAAACTTCTTCTTGACAGACATTCTTAAGAAACGTACACCTCAACCGAGACCAGACAAAAACTTCTCAACGCAGGCTTCACTATTATTTGGACTCCTGAGCACCGCGCCAAATGCACAGTGATCGCAAAACACGTTGACTATTCTCTCCTGACTGCCTATGACACAGACAAAGAAGACTTAATCAAAGACATTAGTAGTACTAAGAACAAAGTCTCTGTTGACGATATTTACAGACCTGAAAACTCTACCATCCTCAAAATACGCTGTTCAACTCCTTCTGACGCCTCTACACTCTTCAATCAAGGAATCCTTGCCAAGACCATCCGCATTCCTCCAAACACTCTCTTCACTCCGAATTTTCACCCCATCACACAATGTCTGAAATGCTACAAATTCGGCCACAACAAAAACTCATGCACATCCCTCTGCTCCAGATGTTCAGCAACTGGCCACTTCTGCAATACTTGCAACCTCCCCCTTAACTGTTCTAACTGCGGTGGGTCACACACTGCAGTTGCAAATTCCTGCCCTTCTAGAAAGCACATTCTCTCCTCCACTCTGTCTGACTTTTTTGGGTTATCCTAGGTTCTCTACACATATGCTGCTATGTATGATAATTCTATGTAACTGTATTTGTGTATACCTGAATAAACTTACTTACTTACTTACTCAGAGTTAGCCAACCTCCCTCCCTCCCCAACCCCTTCCCTGCACCTCCCTCCCCTTCCATACCTCCCTCCCCTGCCCCCAATGCCTGGGCCTCCCCACGCACTTGGTCTACCTCTTCTACTCTACACACATCAAACACCAACACACAGACTACAAGCATTTCTCCTTCTACACCTACACCCACACAAGACTACAAAACTAACTGTCAACTCGCCACTGCTGCCCACTCTGCGATGGTAATCTCTCAAGCTTACCAATCTTCCCTCTTTAATTATCCCTCCTTCCTGCTTCTCTTCTAAGCCTCCTACAACCTCTCCCTCCTTCCTCTCTCCCCCCCACTTCCTACTCCCACCAGCTCTCCTCCTCCCCTGCCCCTCTTCACTACTTCTACCCCTACCACCATCACCCCTACTGCTGCTGCTACGACCACCCCTCCCCCCACCTCCTTACCCACTTCCTCATCCCCTACCAAAGCTTCCACTTCCTCATCCCTTACCATAGCTTCCTCTTCCTCATCCCCTACCAAAGCTTCCACTTTCTCTGCATCCACCTTCGCCCACTCCTCCACCACAACCAAAACTTCATCCAGGTCCAACTCCACCTACTCCAGACAAAATCCACTCAAACCTAAACCTGCCCCAACTTCTGACAGACAGATCAAAGAACATAAAAACAGATCCATCTCTTCCTCCCCCTCCAGGAAACGGGTCCATAACACCTACAAACACACATCCACTGATGGCACCACTATCACGGGCTTTAATCCAAACTCCTCCCCCGACATTAACTTTGCTATGACGAAACCATTAAATCATGTTTAAGGTGATTCAGTTCAACGTACGCTCTTACTTTACAATAAGACACCTACTGGCCGAGCTCCTTGAAGCAGAGAGGCCAGATATTGTTTTGCTAAACAATACCTGCCTCAAAGCCCCTCAACGTATCCGCCATTATGGTTATACTGCACTACAGTTCCCCTATGATCCCCACGATGGTGTTGCCATCCTTGTAAAATCCAACGTAAAACATGAATTTTTCCCAATCCCTTTTATACACCAACACTGTCTTGCAGTCACCTTGGCCCCTTTATCTTTTTCACCACCTATGCTCGCCCAAACACTATTCTCAACATACACAACCTTTCCTTAGTCTTCAACTACACCAACATACCTACTAGCTGACATGAATGCCAAACACACAGCCTTTCATCACACCAGTAACAACCAACTTGGTCACCAATTACTCAACTTCACAAACCATAAACACCTAGTTCATCTCGGCCCAGACTTCAACACCTTCTACAACCACACTGGCCAAGGCAAACCAGACATCATTCTGGCAAACCGAGCCAGCTCTCTATTTCAACACTACATCTCACCTGGCCCTATTACAGGCTCTGATCACATCCCAGTCATCTTACACATCTCCTCCAACCCTATCCTCATCCCGGCCATACATTCCTTCTCGTACAAGAACGCTGACTGGGATGCTTTCGGACAACACATAGACAGTACTAACCTCACCTATGACTACAACAACAAACCTATCTCTGACATCGACACTCAACTTGATCTCATCCAGGATACCATTACACAAGCAGCCAACATCGCAATACCAAAGAAAACTCACACCACTCGTTATTCCTTCAGACCCTCAATCAGAACAAGAAGACTAATTATCTGCTACCACAACCGCTTCCTCTACAACACACATAGATTTAATCAAGTCCGATTAGATCTCACTTACCTTAGAAACAACATTCTACACAGCCTAGACCAAGACCACAACAATCACTGGCCACAACTCATACAACAAGCAGACAAACAGCGTATTAAAAACACTAAAGCCTTCTGGAACTTTATCAAAAAATCAGAGGCACAGCTCCCACCAACAAATTCAAACACATCACTCACAACAACACACACATCTCAGACCCGCAGGCTGCCACTAACATCTTCAAACACATCTGGGAGAACATCTTCCACCCTCACCCACCTCACCCAAACGTTATTCGACATATTCAAAACATAGAACACTGGAACACTGCACACACACAAGAAACAACACCAGACAGCCACATCCATCTGGACTCTCTTACCTCCTCCCAAGAACTCGACACTCCTTTCACCAATACAGACATTAAAACTCTCCTCAGACACCTTCCTCCCAAGGCTCCTGGTGCATCTGGCCTAAACCATATTATCCTAAAACACCTTCCTGACTCTATCATTACTGCCTACACAAACCTCCTCAATGCCTCCCTTGCCTCTGGATACTTCCCTTCCCTCTTCAAAGCTGCTACTGCTATCCTCCTTCCTAAACCCAAAAAAGACCACTCTGATCCTAGAAACTATCGCCCTATCAGCTTCCTCGAAACTTTTTGAAAACTCTGAAAAACTCGTCAACCATCGCCTTCGCAGATACCTGGAACACAACTCTCTACTTTCTGATGGCCAGTTTGGCTTCAGAACACACAGATCCACACAGGATGCCATTAATATCATTCTCAACTACATCCACATAAACACAAAACAAAGAAACAGGACAGCCCTTGTTGCAAAAGGCGTTGAAAAATCTTTTGACACTGTCTGGCACGAAGGGCTCAAATACAAACTCTGCACTAACTTTAACCTGCCTCTCACTACTCGTAAACTCCTCTGCAACTTTCTAGACGGCCGTACCATGAGAATCAAATTCCAAGGCTGTTACTCTGACTACTTTACACTAAATGCTGGAGTACCGCAGGGATCTGTCCTCTCCCCTACCCTCTACATTTTATACACTAAAGACATTCCAACACCTGTATACCACAACTCCATCACACTAGCCTATGCAGACGACATTACACAACTTATCACTCATGCCAATATAGATACACTCACACACAAAACACAAAATGAGGTCGACAGGATAGCCATCTGGGAACAAAAATGGAGGATCAAAACCAATGCAGCTAAATCCAGCATTACATATTTTAACTACAGGAAACGTGATCCTCCATTACCTGTCGAGCTCAAAACAGCTGACACCCGCACTTACATCCCCATCACACAATCTGTCACTGTCCTTGGCGTTAATCTTGACTACCTTCTTCGCTTACACGGACACATTCACTCAAGGCATGCAATAGCTAGTAAGGCCCTTGCGGGCCTCTACAAGCTGAAACATGCCTCCCAACGCACCAAACTACACCTCTACAAATCCCTAATACGTCCTCTGATAACTTACTCTCCTCTAGCCCTCTCTCTTGCAGCTAAAACAAACTTACTTAAACTGCAGCGTGTCCAGAACAAGGCGCTGCGCTGGTTGCTTGATGTCAGATGGGAGGACTTCGCCACAAGCGAGGCTCTCCATGCCCAATTAGACATCCCTGCGCTGAATCTGTACTGGAAGACGCTCAGTGACAGACAGATAGACAAACTTGAGACACGACATGACTACTGGACCTCTCTCCTTGACGAAGACATTCGCAGACCCACAAACCAACACAACCTTTTCTACTCCTTGCATGATCCTGCTCCTAACCCTATTTACAAATAACCTTGGATTCACTGACAGGTACCTTCTCTGACAGGTACCATTCTCTGACCTACGTTTGCCTTAGCTTTTAGGTTAAGACATGGCTCAGTTCTACACTCCTCTCTAGCGCTAAACTTCGCCTGTCCCTTCCTCCCCGCTCACCCCACCGGAGTCCCAACAGAAGAGCCTGAATTTCTCTTCTCAACATCTGTCCCACGATCGCCTTCGCTGTTGGGTTAAGCCCTGGCTCTATTTCTACGACTAAGAACACTCCTCTCCAGCGCTATTCTTCGTCTGTCCCGTCTTCCCCACTCATCCCATTTGGGATCTTACCTGAACTTGTTCGTTCGTTCGTTCCTATGCTGTACTTTCTACAAGATTGATGGACTGAACACATCGACTCCAGGCTGAGGGACTGATTACCTCAAACTCCTCTTCTCCTTACATCTTTCTGATTTGTATTGGACTGATGAAGCTACTGTGTGGCGAAACGTTTCCTGAATAGATTCCCATATGTTGCATAAGTGTCTCAATCTTCAAGAAAGGTCAAGCCACTGTGTGGCGAAACGTTACCCAAGCGTTGCACATGTGCCTAATTTATGAGTTTGTCGGTTCTCTGAACCATTTATCTGCTTCACACCAACACAGTTTTAAGACTGGCCAACACAGCCACAAGCAGTAAGATAAAAGGGTTTTAAGAAATAGGGACACTTTTTGAAAATTGAGAAGTAGGTACATGGCCGTGTACCTGCGTTTATCTTCCCTTCATTCTCACCAATGATTACATTTTTCAACACTGTATGAACCCCATCAGCTGTGATGGAATATGACAGGGAAACATAAGTAGCTTTTACTCCCGCTCTGTAGTTGTCAAATAAAACAGGGAAGCAGCACACTGCTCATATACTCAATTTTGCTTAATAAAAATATAACATCAACAAAAAAAAAAGTATAGAATTGTCGCTTTTGGCCACAAGTGAAACAAAATCGTAGCCGAATTGTAGAAACCTGAAAAATGACATCTAATGAAAGTTTAGATTAGTACAGAGATTTATCATTATTATTATTATCAAAATTACGCGCTAAACCCACCATGGTCATACAGTTAGAGATTTAATAGAAAACACTGGAAATAGAAGTAGGTACGTACCGTGAACTTCTTTCCATATTTCCATCTCTGTGCCATACATTTCTTCGTTGAAGATTGAGACGCCTATGCAACATTTGGGAAACCTTTATTGAAGAAACATTTCGCCAGCCAGTGGCTTCTTCGGTCCAGCACAGAGAAGATCGGTACAAGATGATGAGGAGTTTGAAGTAATCAGTCCCTCAGGCTTGAGTCGATGTGATCAGTAAATCAATCATGACAAAAGTTCAGCATATTCACAGAGATGGAGCTTATATACTGCTGACAGATTAGGAGGAGCAGTCATCAGTATATAAGCTCCATCATCTCCGTGAATATGAATATACTGAGAGACTGATTACTTCAAAGTCCTCGATATCTTCCATCCTTCTCTACACTGGACTGAAGAAGCCACTGCGTGGCGAAACATTTCCAGAATGAAGATATCCAAACGTTGCACAAGTGTCTCATTTATCATCAAGTAGCATCAGTTATTAAGACTGAAGGCCCTCGAGTGAGGTATACCCTTGCAAATTTAATGTGTTCAAACGGGAGGGGGAGGAAAGTTGAATAGTATTTGCACATAAAATTGGGGAATGTGAACCGACTCACCTCAGGTACATTCTCCAGTATTAGAAGTTTGTGTCAGTGGTGCAATATATATATATATATATATATATATATATATATATATATATATATATATATATATATATATATATATATATATATATATATATAATCTTTATTTCTACAAGTACATGTACAAGGTATACAGGTCTAGCTGACATCAATGACATACTACTATATAGAAAGCGCTTTGTTATGCAGAGTATTTCGGGTAAACTAGGTCAAATTTGTCCCCAGGATGCGACCCACACCAATCACCTAACACTCACGTACTTATTTTACTGATAGGTGAATATGGACAGCAGGTGTCTTAAGGAACCACGTACTAATGTTTCCACCCGTACTAGGAATCGAACCACGGATCTCAGTGTGTGAGCTGAATGGGCTAGCAATCAAGCCACGGGACACCATGATTGCTTCTCTCTGTGTGTATCAATATACACCCATATAACAGCCTCCATTTTGGTGTCACAGCCACCTGAACTCATGGCAAGAACCTCACAACACATAAAGTGAGGCAGAAGAGTAACTGAAAGTTTTCACACCAATTCGAAGAATCATGGAGTAAGTTCTATAAGGACTGATCACCGCACATCTCCACCTACAAATAACTCTCCATGGATGTGATAAATTGTTTAAAAAACCGACAAGATGAAGATTGAGACACTTATGCAACATATGGGAATCTCTATTGAGGAAACGTTTCGCCAATGTGTGGCGAAACGTTTCCATAAAGATTCCCATATGTTGCATAAGTGTCTCAATCTTCAACTCTCCATGGAACCCAATGGAAATAAGTCACCTACATATATTCTGTTATGTATGACAATTTATGTAACTGTGTTTATGTGGCCTGGTAGGCAACGCTTCACACACTGAGTGTCCGCGGTTCGATCCCCGGCAAGGGTGGAAACATTAGGCGTGTTTCCTTACATCTTTTGTCCCAGTTACCTAGCAAGTAGGTACCTGAGTGTTAGTCGACTGGTATAGGTCGCATCCTGGGGGTCAAGACTGAGGACCCCAGTGGTAATAAGACAGCCCCTCGATGACGCACAGTCTTTCTTGGGTAATCCTGTGTGGCTAACCCTCCGGAGTTACAAAAATCCGAGCAAAATCTTACCTGTACCTGAATAAGCTAACTAACTTTATACTAGCATTCAAAATTTGAAGTCAAAATGAAGAAACCTTACAATATGATATACGAAATATAAGCAAAACTTCGGATGAATATATTCATATATATAAAAAAAAAAACTCGGGCAGCCACTAAAAGGCTTCCCTCCGGGGAGACTTAATAATAATAATTTAACCTTCTCTAGCCGGTGATTTTAAACTGCATTTTTTTAAAGTTTACCCAAAGTTGCCTCCGGAGTTAAGCATAACAAAAATAACTGGAAGGAAAATATACACAGGTTAGCCTATATTTATACTGGCTTGTTTTTTTTTTTTTAGTTTAAAACCTATCCACTATACATAGGTCGTTAAGTACGCATTAAACCTGTATACCACAGGTCAAGCATGTTGAAATTAATCAAATAATGATTGAAGTCAATGAACATTGCATATACACGATTTAAACAAACACATCTAGGTGTATATACATTGAAAGATAAGACGAGTCTCGGTTTATATACACTGAAAGGCATATAACTCAGTGTATGTACACTGACACACTTCTCGGTGTATATACACTGAGAGATACAAACTTCGGTACATATGTACTGGTATACGCACCTCCCAGTGTATACACATTGAGAGATACACTCATTATCATTCTTACTCTCAGGAACATGAGAGAAAACACCCATCATTTTCACTCATGAACATGAGTGAAAGTACCCCATCTTCTCACTGTCATGAACATAAGTGAAAGCACCCTACCATTTTTACTCTTATGAACATGAGTGAAAGTACCCCATCATTTTATCTCATAAACATGAGTGAAAGAACCCCATCATTTTCACTCTCAAGAACATGAATGAAAGCACTCCATAAATTTTCACTCTCAGAAACATGAGCGAAAGTACCCCATCATTTTTTCATGAGTGAAATCACCCCATCATTTTTTACTCTCAGGAACATGAGTGAAAGTACCCCATCATTTTATCTCATAAACATGAGTGAAAGCACTCTATCATTTTGTCTCATAAACATGAGTGAAAGCACCCCATCATTTTATCTCATAAACATGAGTGAAAGCACCCCATCATTTTATCTCATAAACATGAGTGAAAGCACCCCATCATTTTGTCTCATAAACATGAGTGAAAGCACCCCATCATTTTGTCTCATAAACATGAGTGAAAGCACCCCATCATTTTGTCTCATAAACATGAGTGAAAGCACCCCATTATTTTATCTCATAAACATGAGTATGAGTGAAAGCACCCCATCATTTTATCTCATAAACATGAGTGAAAGCACTCCATCATTTTGTCTCATAAACATGAGTGAAAGCACCCCATCATTTTGTCTCATAAACATGAGTGAAAGCACCCCATCATTTTGTCTCATAAACATGAGTGAAAGCACCCCATCATTTTGTCTCATAAACATGAGTGAAAGCACCCCATCATTTTATCTCATAAACATGAGTGAAAGCACCCCATCATTTTGTCTCATAAACATGAGTGAAAGCACCCCATCATTTTATCTCATAAACATGAGTGAAAGCACCCCATCATTTTATCTCATAAACATGAGTGAAAGCACCCCATCATTTTATCTCATAAACATGAGTGAAAGCACTCCATCATTTTATCTCATAAACATGAGTGAAAGCACCCCATCATTTTATCTCATAAACATGAGTGAAAGCACCCCATCATTTTGTCTCATAAACATGAGTGAAAGCACCCCATCATTTTATCTCATAAACATGAGTGAAAGCACCCCATCATTTTATCTCATAAACATGAGTGAAAGCACCCCATCATTTTGTCTCATAAACATGAGTGAAAGCACTCCATCATTTTGTCTCATAAACATGAGTGAAAGCACTCCATCATTTTATCTCATAAACATGAGTGAAAGCACCCCATCATTTTATCTTATAAACATGAGTGAAAGCACTCCATCATTTTCTCATAAACATGAGTGAAAGCACCCCATCATTTTATCTTATAAACATGAGTGAAAGCACCCCATCATTTTATCTCATAAACATGAGTGAAAGCACCCAATCATTTTGTCTCAAACATGAGTGAAAGCACCATCATTTTATCTCATAAACATGAGTATGAGTGAAAGTACCCCATCATTTTATCTCATAAACATGAGTGAAAGCACTCCATCATTTTGTCTCATAAACATGAGTGAAAGCACCCCATCATTTTGTCTCAAACATGAGTGAAAGCACCCCATCATTTTGTCTCATAAACATGAGTGAAAGCACCCCATCATTTTATCTCATAAACATGAGTGAAAGCACCCCATCATTTTATCTCATAAACATGAGTGAAAGCACCCCATCATTTTATCTCATAAACATGAGTGAAAGCACCCCATCATTTTATCTCATAAACATGAGTGAAAGCACCCATCATTTTGTCTCATAAACATGAGTGAAAGCACTCCATCATTTTATCTCATAAACATGAGTGAAAGCACCCCATCATTTTATCTCATAAACATGAGTGAAAGCACCCCATCATTTTATCTCATAAACATGAGTGAAAGCACCCCATCATTTTATCTCATAAACATGAGTGAAAGCACTCCATCATTTTATCTCATAAACATGAGTGAAAGCACTCCATCATTTTGTCTCATAAACATGAGTGAAAGCACCCCATCATTTTATCTCATAAACATGAGTGAAAGCACCCCATCATTTTATCTCATAAACATGAGTGAAAGCACCCCATCATTTTATCTCATAAACATGAGTGAAAGCACTCCATCATTTTGTCTCATAAACATGAGTGAAAGCACCCCATCATTTTATCTCATAAACATGAGTGAAAGCACCCCATCATTCTCACTCTCAGGAACATGTGCTAGGCCTATAAACTCAACTCTGCAGCCATTATTATTTTTTCATGAAGCGCAAAACCCGTGTAGGTCATTCAGCCTCTGCTGGCCTGGCTGCGTGAGGAAAATTTTATGTCCCGGTCTGTGAACGGTGGGTCGAGCCTTCACCACTGCTCCCACTGAGTGACTCGTGTTAGTAACCAACGTTCAGGGAAACAAAACAAATAAACAACTTATAACGAAATTTTTCAATATCTAAACAAACGAGACAAAGTATAAACAGTCCTCAATAACCTCAAACAAACAAAACATACAACGCGTAACCACACCTCAACAACACAGACAAACGAGACACAAACAATTTACAACGACCCAGCCAGTTTCGCACATTTTCGACAAGCAAACACAAATCAGGTGACAAGGAGAATCACTCTCCATTAGAGAGACAAGAACTTGCCAACTCCTGCATGGAGGAGATGTTGAGAGATAATTATGTATATAAGAACCAGGAAGAGAAGAAGGGTGAGAGAAGAGAGACTGTGAGGAAAGTTTGGAAGAGCACTTGGTCAAGGTACTCTAGAACGAGTGAAGAGGGCTGAGTGGTGAAGAAGATGGCTTACGGAGGAAGAAAGTGAAGGGAAGACAAATCTGTGAGTAGCGAAGCGTGGGTGAGAGCTGGGAAGCTAACTTTAACTTGAGTGAGAGAAGGGCAGGGAACTCATGCTTGAGTAAGAGCATGACAGGGAACTCATGTTTGAGTGAGAGCAGGACAAGGAACTCAAGCATGAATGAATGAGAATCAGTGAATGAGTGAGATCAGAGAATGGACTCAAGCTCGAGTGAGAGCAAGGAAGGTCACTCAAACATGGGGATCAACATGGGGGATCAACATGGGGATCAACATGGGGATCAACATGGGGGATCAACATGGGGGATCAACATAGGGGATCAACATGGGGATCAACATGGGGGATCAACATGGGGGATCAACATGGGGGATCAACAAGGGGGAATCAACATGGGGGATCAACATGTGGGATCAACATGGGGGATCAACGTAGAGATCAACATGGGGGATCAACATAGGGGATCAACATGGAGGATCAACATAGGGGATCAACATGGGGGAATCAACATGGGGGATCAACATGTGGGATCAACATGGGGGATCAACATGTGGGATCAACATGGAGGATCAACATAGGGGATCAACATGGGGATCAACATGGGGGATCAACATAGGGGATCAACAAGGGGGAATCAACATGGGGGATCAACATGTGGGATCAACATGGGGGATCAACGTAGAGATCAACATGGATGATCAACATGGGGGAATCAACATGGGGGATCAACATATGGGATCAACATGGGGGATCAACATGTGGGATCAACATGGAGGATCAACATAGGGGATCAACATGGGGATCAACATGGGGGATCAACATAGGGGATCAACAAGGGGGAATCAACATGGGGGATCAACATGTGGGATCAACATGGGGGATCAACGTAGAGATCAACATGGGGGATCAACATAGGGGATCAACATGGAGGATCAACATAGGGGATCAACATGGGGGAATCAACATGGGGGATCAACATGTGGGATCAACATGGAGGATCAACATAGGGGATCAACATGGGGGATCAACATAGGGGATCAACATGGGGGAATCAACATGCGGGATCAACATGGGGGATCAACATGGGGGATCAACATGGGGGATCAACATAGGGATCAACATGGGGGATAAACATGGGGGATCAACATAGGGGATCAACATGGAGGATCAACATAGGGGATCAACATGGGGGATCAACATAGGGGATCAACATGGAGGATCAACATGGGGAATCAACATGGGGGATCAACATAGGGGATCATCATGGGGGATCAACATGGGGGATCAACATAGGGGATCAACATGGGGGAATCAACATGGGGGATCAACATGTGGGATCAACATAAGGGATCAACATGGGGATCAACATAGGGAATCAACATGGGGGAATCAACATGGGGGATCAACATGGGGATCAACATGGAGGATCAACATGGGGGAATCAACATGGGGGATCAACATGGGGGAATCAACATGGGGATCAACATAGGGGATCAACATGGGGGATCAACATGGGGGATCAACATGGGGGAATCAACATGGGGGATCAACATAGGGGATCAACATGGGAGATCAACATAGGGGATCAACATAGGGGATCAACATGGGGGATCAACATGGGGATCAACATGGGGGATCAACATGGGGAATCAACATGGGGGATCAACATATGGGATCAACATGGGGGATCAACATAGGGGATCAACATGGGGATCAACATAGGGGATCAACATGAGGGATCAAAATGGGGGAATCAACATGGGAGATCAACATAGGGAATCAACATGGGAGATCAACATGGGGGATCAACATGGGGGATCAACATAGGGGATCAACATGGGGATCAACATGGGGATCAACATAGGGGACCAACATGGGGGGTCAACATAGGGATCAACATGGGGGATCAACATAGGGGAATCAACATGGGGGACCAACATAGGGGAACAACATGGGAGATCAACATAGGGGATCAACATAGGGGATCAACATGGGGGGATCAACATGGGGATCAACATGGGGATCAACATAGGGGATCAACATGGGGGATCAACATAGGGGATCAACATAGGGGATCAACATGGGGATCAACATATGGGATCAACATAGGGGATCAACATGGGGGATCAACATAGGGGATCAACTTGGGGGATCAACATGGGGGATAAACATGGGGGATCAACACAGGGGATCAACATGGGGGATCAACATGGGGGATCAACATGGAAGATCAACATGGGGATCAACATGGGGGATCAACATGGGGATCAACATGGGGGATCAACATGGGGATCAACATGGATCAACATGGGGGAATCAACATGGGGGATCAACATGGGGGATCAACATGGGGGATCAACATGGGGGAATCAACATGGGGGATCAACATGGGGGATCAACATGGGGGAATCAACATGGGGGAATCAACATGGGGGAATCAACATGGGGGATCAACATGGGGGATCAACATGGGGATCAACATAGGAGAGCAACAGGAGAAACTCAACAATCGTCAAAAAAATATTTTCCAGAGACTTCTCGTTCCAACAAGAGAAGTCCAAGTGCTCGTGCTCGCCAATATCAATCCAAAATGAGCTCTAGTTTCCGGACTCAACCTCTAACCCATTTGTTGATTGATGTAACGATTCCTAAAGGACTCTTAGATAGTTCTTAACCCGATTACTGGTTTAGCCAGCGCTCACAATCTTCAATTTGACTACCAAATGGGAAGACTAAAAGCCAATATGATTTCCATTTACCTCGAAGCTTCAACTGTCTGAAATCATTTGATGGCCTTGCCAGATTCCCAGTTAAATTCATAACTAACCCGCAGTTTGCACCGTTCTGGACTTTTATTATATTGCGAATGAGAGGTAAAAAAAGAGGTCTGAAACTTGACCTGTTTCCCTGTAGCGAGACAGTGACAAAAGCCAACAAGTGGAAATAAAAATCACTGGTAGTAGAGAATCCATTTTTATTTAATTGCAACGCACATGATAAAGCCCGACCAGTGTCTTTAGCCCCTGTTTCTGTAGCTTCTTAATTCTCTCTCTCTCCCTCAGGACTTAAATAATGTTAAACCTGAGGATACTTGAAAAGTGTTTTGAAGAGTCAACGTTGGTTAGTAAGACATATTTGCAACAGTTGGGTATCTTTATTGTTGAAACGTTTCGCCTACACAGTAGACTTCTTCAGTCAAATACAAAGGCAGTAGGTGTAGTAGCGAAATGAAGATGATGTAATCAGTCCATCAACCTTGGAGAAATAGTATTTGAGGTAGTCAGTCCCTCAGTGTACTGATTGCATCCTCTTCACTTCACTACTACACCTGCTGCCTCGGTATCTGACTGAAGAAGTCTACTGTGTAGGCGAAACGTTTCAACAATAAAGATCCCCACCTGTTGCACATCTGTCTGAATCATCAACTTGTCTGTATTTTATACCATTTTCACCAAGAGTCAACGCCCTCGCGGCCCGATCCTTAAACCAGGCCTCCTGGTGGATCAGGGCCTGATCAACCAGGCTGTTACTGCTGGCCACGCATAGTCCAACGTACGAACCACAGCCCGACTGATCAGAAACCGATATAAGGAACTTGTCAAGTTCTCTCTTCAAGCCATCAGAGGTTTGTAATTCCCCCTATGCACGGAGGAAGGGCGTTGAAAAGTCGGGAATAGACCGAATAAAAATTCCTAACCGCTGCACATATTTCTTAATTATCATACTCTCAGTATTGTATACCATTTACATATTCACTCAGGTTGATAAACAATAGCATCAAATATACTTTAATATGGGAGAAATCATATGAAAGAGGTCAGGTCTTATTTCCTATTCTCCCTATGGTATATCTACGTACTTCAATATGTGAAGTTTCGATCAAGATAACAGTGCAAGTACAGAGTGAGATCTCACAAGTTTGTGTATATACATTGAGAAATGTACGTCTCTTAGTGCATATACACTGGTAAGTGTGGCTCCTTGGTATATATACACTAAGTATATATACATTAAGTGAATATTCCTCTCCTGAGTGAAGGGTTACCCATGAATTACTCCAGCTACGGTACTTAATATTATTTTTTTTTCTGGTATAAACCCTGGTAATAAATACCGACAAGTTGGTCTAGAGACACGTGAGCAAACACTAGGATATATTTACTAGGAAACGTTTCGGTCCTGGGACCTTGATCACCTCTAACATACAGAGATTAAAGAGGCAGTATACGTGGGCTGAGAGTGAGGTGTGAATGACTCATGGTGATCTCTCTTCAGGTCACCATGCATCATTCACAACCCAACTCTCCGCCTACATACACTGTCTTTTTTAAACCTCTATATGTTAGAAGTGATCAAGGTCTCTGGACCGAAACGTTTTCTAATAAATATGTCCTAGTGTTTGCTTACGCATTATTTTATCTACAAATTACTGTTTCCAGCAAAAGCACACTTCATGGAAGACATATTCCTAGATGTTACGCAGTGAAATGCAGAAAAATATATTTATATAAATAACGCTCCATATATAATGTCATTTTCCGTGTAGTATACTGAAAGCTAACGCGTTTTATTCCTGTCAGTCAGGCAGTGGCCAGGACAGGAGCAGATGAGAGGTGTGTTTAGTTCAGTAGGAGACGGGTGGTGACGGGGGTAAAGTCATCATGTTTGGGCGGTAGTTTGAGTAGGTAATTCTGGTAAGTTTTTTAGTGTATACTATAAGTGTTACGACATCAAAGTCGTAACACAGAGAATTCCTCATTAGCAGAGTGATTCGCTGCATGACAGCGAAACTCTCAGCATTAAGAATACTAATTTACAGTCCTGACTGAGACGGCAACTGGCACCTCCATCTTTCCCACACTGCAGACATGATCCTAGATGCTTCAAATTGCCTCAAAAAGATATCGCTTATTTCACCTTGCCCAGAGACCGTCACCGGTGAGCCAATACTTCTCTATGTTTACATTATGAGTATGAAGATGAAGAATTAGACACATGTGCATCATCTGGGTATCTTTATTTGTAAACGTTTCGCTATCCAGAGGCTTTACCGAAACAAATTCAAGGACATAATGTGAAGAATGTAGAATTATATAGAAAAGATGAGGTAATCAGCCCATGACTCCCGAAATCGTAATGACACGATTGCAAACAAACCATACCACGGGTGGAGATAGAACCCGCGATCAGAAAGTCATAAAACTCCAGACCGACGCGTTAGCCACTCCAAGGCTGAGGGACTGATTACCTGGAGTTTACCTGGAGAGAGTTTCGGGGGTCAACGCCCCCGCGGCCCGGTCTGTGACCAGGCCTCCTGGTGGATTAGCGCCTGATCAACCAGGCTGTTGCTGCTGGCTGCACGCAAACTAACGTACGAGCCACAGCCCGGCTGATTACCTCATCTTTTGTATATAATTCTCCATTCTTCACATTATATCCTCGAATTTGCACTGATTAAGCCACTGGATGGCGAAGCGTCTACAATAAAGATACCCAGATGTTGCACATGTATCTAATTATTCATCTTGTCGGTATTGTATACCATTCATGTATGAGTATAAATGCATGGTGCCTTGGTCTGACAACACCCGGTTTCCCAGTCAGTCCAAGGTGACATGTTACCCTCACTATTAATAACTGGCAGTGTATTCTCAGAAGCGAATGTGAGAACACTTCTGTTAAATATATCTATTTATTTCCTCTGGATGAAAAGGAAATACTACTGAATTAAGATCTATTAAGAAGTATGACTCCGGAAATCGTAATGACACGATTGCAAACCATACAACGGGAGGGGTTAGAACCCGCGATCAGATCGCGGGTTCTAACCCTGCCCGTGGTATGGTTTATTAAGAAGAACATATGCAAGTAGAGGCCAGCGAATAGTGAAATTAAGCAAAAGTTTGCAAAGATTTACCAACGTCTTCTCACATGTCCATGAGACAGAAAGAAAAGATTTGCAAGCCAGCCAGAGTGCAAAAAAAAAAAAAATTTAACTTATTTGCATATTGAATTTTTAATCAGTTTGGTACAAATGGTATATGATACCGACAAGTTGATAAATTAAGCACATGTGCAACACTTAGTGAAATACGAATAATAATAATGAAAATAAGGAGATTGAAGTAATCAGTCCCGCAGCCTGGAGTCGACGTAATCAGTCCCGCAGACTGGAGTCGACGTAATCAGTCCCGCAGACTGGAGTCGATGTAATCAGTCCCGCAGACGAGTCGACGTAATCAGTCCGGCAGACTGGAGTCGACGTAATCAGTCCCGCAGACTGGAGTCGACGTAATCAGTCCCGCAGACTGGAGTCGACGTAATCAGTCCCGCAGACTGGAGTCGACGTAATCAGTCCCGCAGACTGGAGTCGACGTAATCAGTCCCGCAGACTGGAGTCGACGTAATCAGTCCCGCAGACTGGAGTCGACGTAATCAGTCCCGCAGACTGGAGTCGAAGTAATCAGTCCAGCAGACTGGAGTCGACGTAATGAGTCCCGCAGACTGGAGTCGACGTAATCAATCCCGCAGACTGGAGTCGAAGTAATCAGTCCCGCAGACTGGAGTCGACGTAATTAGTCCCGCAGACTGGAGTCGAAGTAATTAGTCCCGCAGACTAAAGTCGACGTAATTAGTCCCGCAGACTGGAGTCGACGTAATTAGTCCCGCAGACTGGAGTCGACGTAATCAGTCCCGCAGACTGGAGTCGAAGTAATCAGTCCCGCAGACTGGAGTCGAAGTAATCAGTCCCGCAGACTGGAGTCGAAGTAATCAGTTCCGCAGACTGGAGTCGAAGTAATCAGTCCCGCAGACTGGAGTCGACGTAACTAGTCCCGCAGACTGGAGTCGAAGTAATTAGTCCCGCAGACTGGAGTCGACGTAATTAGTCCCGCAGACTGGAGTCGACGTAATTAGTCCCGCAGACTGGAGTCGACGTAATTAGTCCCGCAGACTGGAGTCGACGTAATCAGTCCCGCAGACTGGAGTCGAAGTAATCAGTCCCGCAGACTGGAGGCGACGTAATTAGTCCCGCAGACTGGAGTCGACGTAATTAGTCCCGCAGACTGGAGTCGACGTAATTAGTCCCACAGACTGGAGTCGACGTAATTAGTCCCGCAGACTGGAGTCGACGTAATCAGTCTCGCAGACTGGAGTCGAAGTAATCAGTCTCGCAGACTGGAGTCGAAGTAATCAGTCCCGCAGACTGGAGTCGACGTAATTAGTCTCGCAGACTGGAGTCGACGTAATTAGTCCCGCAGACTGGAGTCGACGTAATTAGTCCCGCAGACCGGAGTCGACGTAATTAGTCCCGCAGACTGGAGTCGACGTAATTAGTCCCGCAGACTGGAGTCGACGTAATTAGTCCCGCAGACTGGAGTCGACGTAATTAGTCCCGCAGACTGGAGTCGACGTAATCAGTCCCGCAGACTGGAGTCGAAGTAATCAGTCCCGCAGACTGGAGTCGACGTTATTAGTCCCACAGACTGGAGTCGACGTAATTAGTCCCGCAGACTGGAGTCGACGTAATTAGTCCCGCAGACTGGAGTCGACGTAATTAGTCCCGCAGACTGGAGTCGACGTAATCAGTCCCGCAGACTGGAGTCGACGTAATTAGTCCTGCAGACTGAAGTCGAAGTAATCAGTCCCGCAGACTGGAGTCGACGTAATCAGTCCCGCAGACTGGAGTCGAAGTAATCAGTCCCGCAGACTGGAGTCGACGTAATCAGTCCCGCAGACTGGAGTCGACGTAATCAGTCCCGCAGACTGGAATCGATGTAATCAGTCCCGCAGACTGGAGTCGATGTAATCAGTCCCGCAGACTGGAGTCGAAGTAATCAGTCCCGCAGACTGGAGTCGATGTAATCAGTCCCGCAGACTGGAGTCGACGTAATCAGTCCCGCAGACTGGAGTCGACGTAATCAGTCCCGCAGACTGGAGTCGACGTAATCAGTCCCGCAGACTGGAGTCGACGTAATCAGTCCCGCAGCCTGGAGTCGACGTAATCAGTCCCGCAGCCTGAAGTCGACGTAATCAGTCCCGCAGACTGGAGTCGATGTAATCAGTCCCGCAGACTGGAGTCGATGTAATCAGTCCCGTAGACTGGAGTCGATGTAATCAGTCCCGCAGACTGGAGTCGATGTAATCAGTCCCGCAAGCTGGAATCGATGTAATCAGTCCCGCAGACTGGAGTCGATGTAATCAGTCCCGCAAGCTGGAATCGATGTAATCAGTCCCGCAAGCTGGAATCGATGTAATCAGTCCCGCAGACTGGAGTCGATGTAATCAGTCCCGTAGACTGGAGTCGATGTAATCAGTCCCGTAGACTGGAGTCGATGTAATCAGTCCCACAGACTGAAGCCGATGTAATCAGTCCCACAGCCTGGAGTCGACGTAATCAGTCCCGCAGACTGGTGTCGACGTAATCAGTCCCGCAGACTGGAGTCGACGTAATCAGTCCCGCAGACTGGAGTCGACGTAATCAGTCCCGCAGACTGGAGTCGATGTAATCAGTCCCGCAGACTGGAGTCGATGTAATCAGTCCCGCAGACTTAGTCGATATAATCAGTCCTGCAGACTGGAGTCGATGTAATCAGTCCCGCAGACTGGAGTCGATGTAATCAGTCCCGCAGCCTGGAGTCGATGTAATCAGTCCCGCAGACTGGAGTCGATGTAATCAGTCCCGCAGACTGGAGTCGATATAATCAGTCCCGCAGCCTAGAGTCGATATAATCAGTCCTGCAGACTGGAGCCGATGTAATCAGTCCCGCAGCCTGGAGTCGATGTAATCAGTCCCGCAGCCTGCAGTCGATGTAATCAGTCCCGCAGGCTGGAATCGATGTAATCAGTCCCACAGCCTGGAGTCGATGTAATCAGTCCCGCAGCCTGGAGTCGATGTAATCAGTCCCGCAGACTGGAGTCGATGTAATCAGTCCCGCAGACTGGAGTCGATGTAATCAGTCCCGCAGCCTGGAGTCGACGTAATCAGTCCCGCAGACTGGAGTCGATGTAATCAGTCCCGCAGACTGGAGTCGACGTAATCAGTCCCGCAGACTGGAGTCGACGTAATCAGTCCCGCAGACTGGAGTCGACGTAATCAGTCCCGCAGACTGGAGTCGATGTAATCAGTCCCGCAGCCTGGAGTTGATGTAAGCAGTCCCGCAGCCTGGAGTCGACGTAATCAGTCCCGCAGACTGGAGTCAAGGTAATCAGTCCCGCAGACTGGAGTCGATGTAATCAGTCCCGCAAACTGGAGTCGATGTAATCAGTCCCGCAGCCTGGAGTCGATGTAATCAGTCCCGCAGACTGGAGTCGATGTAATTAGTCCCGCACTGGAGTCGATGTAATCAGTCCAGCAGACTGGAGTCGATGTAATCAGTCCCGCAGTTTGGACTCGATGTAATCAGTCCCGCAGCCTGGACTCGATGTAATCAGTCCCGCAGCCTGGCGTCGATGTAATCAGTCCCGCAGCCTGGAGTCGATGAAATCAGTCCCGCAGCCTTGAGTCGATGTAATCAGTCCCGCAGACTAGAGTCGATGTAATCAGTCCCGCAGACTAGAGTCGATGTAATCAGTCCCGCAGCCTGGAGTCGGTGTAATCAGTCCCGCAGCCTGGAGTCGATGTAATCAGTCCCGCAGCCTGGAGTCGATGTAATCAGTCCTTCAGCCTGGAGTCGATACAATCAGTCCCGCAGCCTGGAGTCGATGTAATCAGTCCCGCAGCCTGGAGTCGATGTAATCAGTCCCGCAGCCTGGAGTCGATGTAATCAGTCCCGCAGACTGAAGTCGATGTAATCAGTCCCACAGCCTGGAGTCGATGTAATCAGTCCCGCAGACTGGAGTCGACGTAATCAGTTCCGCAGACTGGAGTCGATGTAATCAGTCCCGCAGACTGGAGTCGATGTAATCATCCCGCAGCCTGGAGTCGATGTAATCAGTCCCGCAGACTGGAGTCGATGTAATCAGTCCCGCAGGCTGGAGTTGATGTAATCAGTCCCGCAGACTGGAGTCGATGTAATCAGTCCCACAGCCTGGAGTCGATGTAATCAGTCCCGCAGCCTGGAGTCGATGTAATCAGTCCCGCAGATTGGAGTCGATGTAATCAGTTCCGCAGCCTGGAGTCGATGTAATCAGTCCCGCAGCCTGGAGTCGACGTAATCAGTCCCGCAGACTGGAGTCGATGTAATCAGTCCCGCAGACTGGAGTCGACGTAATCAGTCTCGCAGACTGGAGTCGACGTAATCAGTCCCGCAGACTGGAGTCGACGTAATCAGTCCCGCAGACTGGAGTCGACGTAATCAGTCCCGCAGACTGGAGTCGACGTAATCAGTCCCGCAGACTGGAGTCGACGTAATCAGTCCCGCAGACTGGAGTCGACGTAATCAGTCCCGCAGACTGGAGTCGACGTAATCAGTCCCGCAGACTGGAGTCGACGTAATCAGTCCCGCAGACTGGAGTCGACGTAATCAGTCCCGCAGACTGGAGTCGACGTAATTAGTCCCGCAGACTGGAGTCGACGTAATCAGTCCCGCAGACTGGAGTCGAAGTAATCAGTCCCGCAGACTGGAGTCGAAGTAATCAGTCCCGCAGACTGGAGTCGACGTAATCAGTCCCGCAGACTGGAGTCGAAGTAATCAGTCCCGCAGACTGGAGTCGACGTAATTAGTCCCGCAGACTAAAGTCGACGTAATTAGTCCCGCAGACTGGAGTCGACGTAATTAGTCCCGCAGACTGGAGTCGACGTAATCAGTCCTGCAGACTGGAGTCGAAGTAATCAGCCCCGCAGACTGGAGTCGAAGTAATCAGTCCCGCAGACTGGAGTCGAAGTAATCAGTCCCGCAGACTGGAGTCGAAGTAATCAGTCCCGCAGACTGGAGTCGACGTAATTAGTCCCGCAGACTGGAGTCGACGTAATTAGTCCCGCAGACTGGAGTCGACGTAATTAGTCCCGCAGACTGGAGTCGACGTAATTAGTCCCGCAGACTGGAGTCGACGTAATCAGTCCCGCAGACTGGAGTCGAAGTAATCAATCCCGCAGACTGGAGGCGACGTAATTAGTCCCGCAGACTGGAGTCGACGTAATTAGTCCCGCAGACTGCAGTCGACGTAATTAGTCCCGCAGACTGGAGTCGACGTAATTAGTCCCGCAGACTGGAGTCGACGTAATCAGTCCCGCAGACTGGAGTCGAAGTAATCAGTCCCGCAGACTGGAGTCGAAGTAATCAGTCCCGCAGACTGGAGTCGACGTAATTAGTCCCGCAGACTGGAGTCGACGTAATTAGTCCCGCAGACTGGAGTCGACGTAATTAGTCCCGCAGACTGGAGTCGACGTAATTAGTCCCGCAGACTGGAGTCGACGTAATTAGTCCCGCAGACTGGAGTCGACGTAATTAGTCCCGCAGACTGGAGTCGACGTAATTAGTCCCGCAGACTGGAGTCGACGTAATCAGTCCCGCAGACTGGAGTCGAAGTAATCAGTCCCGCAGACTGGAGTCGACGTTATTAGTCCCGCAGACTGGAGTCGACGTAATTAGTCCCGCAGACTGGAGTTGACGTAATTAGTCCCGCAGACTGGAGTCGACGTAATTAGTCCCGCAGACTGGAGTCGACGTAATCAGTCCCGCAGACTGGAGTCGACGTAATTAGTCCCGCAGACTGGAGTCGAAGTAATCAGTCCCGCAGACTGGAGTCGACGTAATCAGTCCCGCAGACTGGAGTCGAAGTAATCAGTCCCGCAGACTGGAGTCGATGTAATCAGTCCCGCAGACTGGAGTCGACGTAATCAGTCCCGCAGACTGGAATCGATGTAATCAGTCCCGCAGACTGGAGTCGATGTAATCAGTCCCGCAGACTGGAGTCGAAGTAATCAGTCCCGCAGACTGGAGTCGATGTAATCAGTCCCGCAGACTGGAGTCGACGTAATCAGTCCCGCACACTGGCATCGATGTAATCAGTCCCGCAGACTGGATTCGACGTAATCAGTCCCGCAGACTGGAGTCGACGTAATCAGTCCCAGAACCTAGAGTCGACGTAATCAGTCCCGCAGCCTGAAGTCGACGTAATCAGTCCCGCAGACTGGAGTCGATGTAATCAGTCCCGCAGACTGGAGTCGATGTAATCAGTCCCGCAGACTGGAGTCGATGTAATCAGTCCCGCAGACTGGAGTCGATGTAATCAGTCCCGCAAG
This sequence comes from Cherax quadricarinatus, assembly GCF_038502225.1. Classification (NCBI taxonomy): domain Eukaryota; kingdom Metazoa; phylum Arthropoda; class Malacostraca; order Decapoda; family Parastacidae; genus Cherax; species Cherax quadricarinatus. Next base: position 53,705,529 of record NC_091298.1, read on the forward strand.
CTGGAATCGATGTAATCAGTCCCGCAGACTGGAGTCGATGTAATCAGTCCCGCAAGCTGGAATCGATGTAATCAGTCCCGCAAGCTGGAATCGATGTAATCAGTCCCGCAGACTGGAGTCGATGTAATCAGTCCCGTAGACTGGAGTCGATGTAATCAGTCCCGTAGACTGGAGTCGATGTAATCAGTCCCACAGACTGAAGCCGATGTAATCAGTCCCACAGCCTGGAGTCGACGTAATCAGTCCCGCAGACTGGAGTCGACGTAATCAGTCCCGCAGACTGGAGTCGACGTAATCAGTCCCGCAGACTGGAGTCGACGTAATCAGTCCCGCAGACTGGAGTCGATGTAATCAGTCCCGCAGACTGGAGTCGATGTAATCAGTCCCGCAGACTTAGTCGATATAATCAGTCCTGCAGACTGGAGTCGATGTAATCAGTCCCGCAGACTGGAGTCGATGTAATCAGTCCCGCAGCCTGGAGTCGATGTAATCAGTCCCGCAGAGTGGAGTCGATGTAATCAGTCCCGCAGACTGGAGTCGATGTAATCAGTCCCGCAGCCTAGAGTCGATATAATCAGTCCTGCAGACTGGAGCCGATGTAATCAGTCCCGCAGCCTGGAGTCGATGTAATCAGTCCCGCAGCCTGCAGTCGATGTAATCAGTCCCGCAGGCTGGAATCGATGTAATCAGTCCCACAGCCTGGAGTCGATGTAATCAGTCCCGCAGCCTGGAGTCGATGTAATCAGTCCCGCAGACTGGAGTCGATGTAATCAGTCCCGCAGACTGGAGTCGATGTAATCAGTCCCGCAGCATGGAGTCGACTTAATCAGTCCCGCAGACTGGAGTCGATGTAATCAGTCCCGCAGACTGGAGTCGATGTAATCAGTCCCGCAAACTGGAGTCGACGTAATCAGTCCCGCAGACTGGAGTCGACGTAATCAGTCCCGCAGACTGGAGTCGATGTAATCAGTCCCGCAGCCTGGAGTTGATGTAAGCAGTCCCGCAGCCTGGAGTCGACGTAATCAGTCCCGCAGACTGGAGTCAAGGTAATCAGTCCCGCAGACTGGAGTCGATGTAATCAGTCCCGCAAACCGGAGTCGATGTAATCAGTCCCGCAGCCTGGAGTCGATGTAATCAGTCCCGCAGACTGGAGTCGATGTAATTAGTCCCGCACTGGAGTCGATGTAATCAGTCCCGCAGACTGGAGTCGATGTAATCAGTCCCGCAGTTTGGACTCGATGTAATCAGTCCCGCAGCCTGGACTCGATGTAATCAGTCCCGCAGCCTGGCGTCGATGTAATCAGTCCCGCAGCCTGGAGTCGATGAAATCAGTCCCGCAGCCT